>NC_072412.2:32447785-32750815 GCF_028858775.2 Pan troglodytes
TTTTGTCCTCAATGAAAATAAAAGCAATTGCTTATTTTTATTTTCAATGCATTGCTTAGATTACTAGAGGGGAATTTTTAGTCTTTTAGGTAGAATTTGTCTGCACTTAGAGGATTATCTTCATTTACTTCAGGTAGGATTCTATAACCTCCTCCCATCTTGAACAACAGTGAATATATTTTCTTAATGTTGACTCAAATTATAATTTGAATATGAAATGAACCCTTGCTCATTGAAGAAATCCCATGATGAATCCTTTGGAAAATCTTCTGATCATCTGTTTTGTAAATATTTGGGATTACCCAGTGAGAGGCACACCATTATTACGATTGTCTGCTGACCTGTTGCCCTGGATTCTGTCTCCATTCTTATATACAATCCCTTTCTTCATGGTGTCAAGCAGCAGTTGGGAATTGAGTATGGCCCACGACTGTGGAGGAATAAAGGCGCGGGAGGAATAATGCAATTGCATTTCTTAGATATGCCTTGTTGGATAAATCCAGCCCAGTATACCAAAAAATATGAAAAATACGATAGAATGCTTTCCTTCCATATTTCTAATATAAGACCACCAATCTGTACTTGAAAGTGGTGCAGAGAAGAGTAGCAACATTTAAAAAATCCTGTAAAGAGAAGAGCCTACAAATTTGAGAGAGTAGCAAAATATCCCTCTAGAGGTCTAGATATAGGTGTCATGTAGCTCTGAAGTGACTGGAAGACACATTTTAGGGTAATAGCAGGGCAGCAAGGGGAGGCTCCTCTTTTGAGTTAAGAGAAATAATTTAACCAAAAGTGATCCTGGTGTAATAAAAAGATTTTTTTCTGACATCTTGTTTGTCATCAACAGAGATAAAGTCCCTAACTCACCTTACCATTTCCTTTACCCTTTTTTATTCAGATATTTCTAATGTATTCTTCATACCAGGCACAGGGCTGGACTGTGATGGTACAGAGAATAAGACACTGTCTCTCTTCTCAACAATAATTTATCATGGCAAAAGAGGAGGACAGTTACAATTATAGGACTGCGTTGCTGGTGCTATGACAGAGGTGTGCAGAGGGTGCCCGGGGTGGGCGGGGGGGTGGGGGGCAGAGGAGAGACGACTAAGTCAGAACAGAATAGAGGTATTCTGCATGGCAGAAAGGTGTTGCAGGTGCCTAGAGGGATGCATATCTGGGCGAGAAGGCTAGGAAGACTATATGGGGGAAAAGATGCCCATGAAGAGAAAAAAACTGCATACTTTCCTATGTGATAGCCCTCCTTCAATTAATAAGATAGATTAGTATTCAAATCACCATGACAGGCCAGGCACAGTTGTTCACGCTTATAATCCCAGCACTTTGGGATGTCAAGGTGGGTGGATCACCTGAGGTCAGGTAGGTCAGGAGTTCGAGACCAGCCTGGCCAACATGGCGAAACCCTGTCTCTACTTAAAAAAAAAAAAAGAAAAAGTTAGTTGGGCATGGCGGCGTGCTCCTGTAATCCCAGCTGCTCATGAGGTTGAGGCACAAGAATCGCTTGAACCCAGGAGACAGAGTTTGCAGTGAGCTGAGATGGTGCCACTGCACTCCAGCCTGGGTGACAGAGCAAGACTTCATCTCAAAAAAAAAAAATCACCATGACATAGGGGATCTCAGGGACAGCATGAATGGTGATGGGTGTGTTAATTCCACTGCAGACATCATCACACAATGTATCTCTATCTCAAATCATCTTGCATACCTTGAAGATATACAATCTTTATCAGTCAATTAAATATTTTAAAATTTAAAAATCATCATGATACAACACCTCACATAGTGACACGTGTGTGTGTGTGTGTGTGTGGTGACAGTTGAGATCTACTCCCTCATCAAGTATTCAATAGAGTCTTACTAATTATAGTCACCATCCTGTACATTAAATCCCCAGAACTTAGCATCTCCCCCATTCCACATCCCCTATCCCTGGGCCCAGCCCCTGGCAACCACCATTCTACTCTCTGCTTCTGTGAGTTCAACTTTTTTTTGAGATGGAGTTTTGCTCTTGTCATCCAGGCTGGAGTGCAATGGTATAATCTCAGCTCACTGCAACCTCCGCCTCCCAGATTCAAGCAATTGTCCTGCCTCAGCCTCCCAAGTAGCTGGGATTACAGGGGCCCCCCACCATGTCCAGCTAATTTTTGTATTTTTAGTAGAGACAGGGTTTCACCATGTTGGCCAGGCTGGTCTTGAACTCCTGACCTCAGGTGATCTGCCTGCCTCGGCCTCCCAAAGTGCTGGGATTATAGGCATGAGCCACTGCGCCCGGCCGAGTTCAACTTTTTAAAATTCCACATGTAAATGAGATCATGCGTCATTGGTCTTTCTCTGTCTGGCTGATTGCACTTATCATAATGTCCTCCAGGTTCATTTATTTTTGTGCCTGTTTTGTACAGACTTTCTGGAGGAGTTCTTTCCCATTAGAGAATATGTGTGTATGCATGAAGATACAGAGACTCCTGAGATTTTTTAACCATTTATCTTTACAGCGTGATGCTTATCACAGCACGCAGTGGCCTCTGGCCAGTCTCCCAGAGCACCACCATAATCACACTGTGTCTTATAGTTCAGACCTGTTTAAACAGATCTGGTATAACACAGATAGCCAGGCATGGTTACCTTCTCCTTAGTGGCCCCGCCAAAATGACTCAACACTAATCAATCACAAGAGAATATTTACTGAGCACCAAAAATGTATTGCTGCACAGAAAGATAGAACTTGCTATCTTTTGTATCAAAAGCTACTCACAATCTTCAATGACCTTAAAACCCCCTCTTTCATTCCCTGACTTTGGGAATCTCAAGGGCTGTCCTTGGCCTTGGCTTGTTTATTAATATGGCTTGCCTTGGAAAATCCAGTCCCAGCACTCTGTTAATCAGCCAGTGCATTGTTGTATGTGAAAAAATGTAAGACCAAAATTGTGTGGTATAGACTATGATTATAATGTTTTGAAAATTAAAAAAAAAAAGCATGCTAAAGAAAAGTTTAGAAGAAACTGCACCAAAAAGATAATCATGACCATTTTTAGGATGGTGAAATGATGGGTGATAATTCTTAAATCTCCATTTTTAAAATATTCTACTGTATGACTAGGGGATGAAGTCTAACCAATGATTTATGATACGGGTATGGAGAAGGAACCTCAGTCTTAGTTTATTTCCAGTTGCCTCTGTGTATTGCAGATATAAGACAGACAGACAAGAAAAATCTGCACAACAATGACAGATACGGTCTTACATGGCTTGAACTTCCCAGTGTCTAATACAGTTATGCAAAACTCCAGTGTTCAAAATAATTTCATCTAAGAAAGAGAAAACAAAAAAAGTTTACTGATTCCTCTTTCAAAATGCCTCTCACATCCATTCCTTATTACATGATGTGTCCTGCACACAGGGACCTGCCCTCCTGCCTGGAGCACCCTGACAGTTTTACTTGTGTCTCTATGTCTAGTCTGGCCCCATCCCATCTACAATTTTTTTTTTTTTTTTTTTTTTGAGACAGAGTCTCACTTTGTCACCCAGGCTGGAGTGCAGTGGCGCCATCTCAGCTCACTGCAACCTCTGCCTCCCGGGTTCAAGCAATTCTCCTGCCTTAGCCTCCCAAGTAGCTGGGACTACAGGCATATGCCACCGTGCTCAACTAATTTTTTTTTTTTTTGTATTTTTAGTAGAGACAGGGTTTCACCATGTTGGTCAGGTCTAGAACTCCTGACCTCAAATGATCCACCCACCTCGGCCTCCCAAAGTGCTGGGATTACAGGCGTGAGCCACTGTGCCCAATCCCCATCTACACTTAATGCCACAGAACGTTCAGCTTCTCAGGAGACCACTGCAGTCATACCACCCTCCTGCCACAAAACACCAAACAACGCACCACCTTTACCACTTACTATGTAAGTCATTTAGCTTCTTAGGGGCTCTCTTTCCATATCTTAAAAAAAAGGTTTATAAGTATATGTGCATATACATGTATATATGCACACATACACACACACATCTCATATGAATGTATATAAACAGACCAAGTCTACATGATTATCAATTCCTTTTCTATTATTTGAGTCAACTAGATCACAATCTAAGCCAAGCAAAAGCAAACTAGTTGAATGAAGGATTTTGTGTCCTTTCTTGCATGTAGCCTTTTGGAGAAAGATTGAATGGGCATGGCAAGAGCTGTCCACTGCACAGATCCAATCTCCAGACGTAGGAAACTCTCTTTATAGCTATTCCTGGTTTTAAAACCTGAGATAAATTCCATAGAATAGCCTTACAGTATTTTCTGAAGAGCTGATATTTACTTCAGCTTTAAAAATACAGTCTTACACCACATAACAATGTTTTGCTTAATGACAGTGGTCCCATAAGATTATAATAGCATACGTTTACCGTACTTTTTCTATGCTTAGATATGTTTAGATACATAAATGCTTACCATTGTGTTACAATTGCCTGCAGAATTCAGTACAGTAACATGCTGTGCAGGTTTGTAGCCTAGGAGCAACAGGCCACCCCATATAGCCTAGGTGTGTTGTAGGATTTGTGTGAGTACATTCTATAATGTTCACACAACAACAAAATCACCGAATAATGAATTTCTCAGAACATGTCCCCATCATTAAGCAATGCATGACTATACACTTAGGCATATTAAAGCTCTAGTCTCACAACAATGAGCAAAATCTATTTAAATAACACAATGGT
Source organism: Pan troglodytes (assembly GCF_028858775.2). Classification (NCBI taxonomy): domain Eukaryota; kingdom Metazoa; phylum Chordata; class Mammalia; order Primates; family Hominidae; genus Pan; species Pan troglodytes. Next base: position 32,452,508 of record NC_072412.2, read on the forward strand.
GACACTAGGAACCATTTGCATAAAGCAGTCTAAACACTTTTTATCCAAACACTTCCTAAGAAATTACTCAGAAGTGCTATTTCCACTAATGCACCTCAAATTCAAATTTTAAAAGGAACTATTAAAGACATTATTCTTTTCTCAGGATGGAGGAAGAGGAAGTGACTTTAAAGTAAAAAAGCAAAACAAAATGAAACACAACAAAACAAAATTTGGCCCATAATTTCTCAAACCTGGGCCTGGGAGGTCCCTTGAGGTCCTGTGTGCTCAGATTTGGGAAGTTATCCTGTGGTTTTGTTGAATTCTGTACAGAGACACTCCATCTGCACTGTCCTTTTACCGTCGTGTTCTAAGGAGGTAGGTGAATGGGCCCAGGCACTTGGAATCCTTTCATTTAACAATGATTTCATGAATGCCTGCTCTGTGCCAGGCAAAGTTCTTGGTGCTTGGAATGCATCAATGCATAAAACAGACATCATCTCTGTCGTAATAAAGCTTAAGATTTAACCAATGAACACAGTAACTTGAAAGTTATTAACTTGTGATGGATGGGCCACTGGAACCCTACAACTGCATGCAATATGTTGGGTGTATATTCACTTTTCTAGAACATGAGGCTTTTAGATTTCATCAGATCTTCAAAGGATGCTGGAACACTCAAAATATTTTTTAAATGGCTCTAAAGTATGAACACCTAGAAATGTGGCTTTGGAGTTGAGTTAACTTTTAACCAAAGTCAGGCTCTGTTATTTATTTATTAACTACATAAGCTTGGACAAATCAAATTAGTTGATTTTTCTGCATCTCAGTTTCCTCATCTATAAAATTGAAGTTAAGCCTCATAAAGCTCTTGTAAGGGTTAAATTAGCTTATGTATATGAAGCACTTAGATATCGTAATATTAGTGCTCTCCTTCCCATCACTTCATCCTGCAGGTTTTGACCAAAAATATGGGTGAGAACTTTGAAGCAAGTTCAAAGTATAGAGATAGAATAGGCCTCCTTCCATTGCTAGATGTTTTCAATTTTATGTGGTCAACTGAATCAGAAATGTCATAGGTTAGCAGGGAAGGTCCCTTCCAAACTAAGAGTTTATGAGTCTGTGAAATCGCCAACTTTGTATGAATTAAAAGGGTGGATGCCTAGACTTTTCTCTGGAGAGTATTTTATGACTGCAGGATCAGTTCAACCTTGTTTGTTGATTCCTTGAGTGAAATAAATGCTTACTTTACGTAAAATGCTTATTTTAAAGCTATGCTATGTTACTTGGTAAAATTCTCTTAGTATAACTCAGAAAGACAATACTCATGATGATAATGAAATTTGCCTTCTATTTGTTTAGTATAGTTTTCAAGATTTAAAAGTTATAAATATAAGCCCTTCATTTTATTGATTATGGAAATCACCATTTAAATCAACCTTTTAAAAGGGCCTGCAGGTCCCTAATTGGTTTTGCTCCTACTTCCTCTTGCAGCCTCAAATTCACAGCTTCCTTCTTGGTCTCTGTATTCTAGGGACATTGGCCTTTCCCTTCCAGAGGCTTTGAACATGCGCTTCCCTCGTACTGAGCTAAAATGCTAACCACCCCTGCAGTGGCATAATGAACACTGCTCAACACTCATTTCCTAAAGGATGCTTTCCATCTTCCTAAGCAGCACCCTGTACATCTCCATTGTAGTCTCTGTCATACTTGCATTGTGATATTTTGGGGACATGATTATTTGATTAATATCTGTCTATTCCCCTAGCTTGTACAATCCATGAAGGTAGGGACCATGTGTCTTTCTGCTCATTATTGTATCACAGCATTTAGTCCAGTGCCTGGTACATAGGAATGGACAATAAACTTTGATAGAATGAAATGCTGGGTGAAAGACAGGTAGGAAGGATGGTATTTTCACTTGGCATGTGTGAACTGCACAAGGGCATCTGATTACTCAGCACAGATGGAGCATGAGGACCAGTGCCCTGACGGTTACTTTATTCCTCTTCCTCCATGCTGCCTCCTGTCTTCTCTCTCTTCTTCTGGATATGACTTTCTGTCCTAATTAATGATGTCTAATATGCCTTTTACTTCATTATGTTAAGTCTTTGTGTATAGAGGGGGCTAACGTATGAAGACTCAAAGCTGCTGGTATACACCAAATGCCATACCCAATCAAGTTCTTCTGCAGGAAATTTCCACCTTGAGTTTCTTTTTCTTTTTTCTTTTGTTTTTGAGACGGAGTCTCGCTCTGTTGACCAGGCTGGAGAACCGTGGTGTGATCTTGGCTCACTGCAAGCTCAGCCTCCCGGGTTCATGCCATTCTCCTGCCTCAGCCTCCTGAGTAGCTGGGACTACCGGCACCCCCCACCATGCCTGGCTAATATTTTTGTATTTTTGGTAGAGACAGGGTTTCACCGTGTTAGCCAGGATGGTCTCGATCTCCTAACCTCGTGATCCGCCCGCCTCAGCCTCCCAAAGTGCTGGGATTACAGGTGTGAGCCACTGCGCCCGGCCTCCACCTTGAGTTTCTTTTTCTTAGAAAGACTGGACTTGCCCATTTCTTCTTAAATTTTTCTCAGAATTATAGCCCTTCCTTCATATACTTGTGCCTGCAGGCAGGAAGCATGTTCAGAAAGGCTTCTTATGGATAATTGGAGTAGAATTAAAGGAGGAAGGACTGACACAAGCAATGAGGCAACATTAAGGCAAAGGAAAGTCATTGTACCCCCTGATAATAATTAAAGTCAGAGAAGAGATGAAACAAATTCATACCTACCTGGAGGAAGAGTGCAAGAGGGAAATAATGATGATAACAGCAACACTACCTGATGCTGAGTAACTTCCATGGCCTGGAACTGTACTAAGAGACTCTAAAATGAAGAACTGACAATAATATTTGTTAAATGTAAATAAATACAGAATTTGGGCTCATTCACCATCATGACTAGAATGCTGAAGTAATGATAGCTCACGTTTTTGAACATGTATGTGTCAGGCACTATGCTAAGGGCTTTACATACATATATCTCACCTAATTCTTTTCTTTCAAATTTTTACATTTAATTTAATTTTTCTGTTTTTTGAGACAAGGTCTCACTCTGTTGCCCAGACTGGAGTGCAGTGGCGTGATCATGGCTCACTGGAGCCTTGACCTCCCTGGGCCCAGGTGATCTTCCCACTTCAGCCTCCCAAGTAGCTGGGACCACAGGCGTGTGCCACCCCCACCATACCTAGCTAATGTTTGTATTTTTGGCCATGTTGCCCACTCTGGTCTTGAACTCCTACACTCAAGCAATCCTCCCACCTCGGCCTCCCAAAATGTTGGAATTACGGGCATGAGTTGCTGTGCCTGGCTTTATCTCATCTAATTCTACAAACAAACCTATGAGGTAGTTACTGTTTTTTCTTCAATTTACAGATGAGGAAACTAACCTCCTGTCTTCCTGCTCTAGTTGTTTGCATATATGGCTCTCAGATTAATCTCCTAAAGTATAGTTCTGATATATTGTTCCTTCTACAATATCATTCTGATACTATTTTAAAATATCAAGAGCTTCCCCCACTGGTAAAAGGACAATGTCCAGATTCTTCAGTCTGGCATTAAAGGCCCATCATGGTAGCCTTTCTTGTTGTCACCTTAAAAACCTTTGAAATCATTCATGTTTGGAAGGAGAGTCCACCCCTGCTCTCACAGCCTGTGAGGCTCTCTTCTCACTCCTTCAATTCCCACTCATTTTTCAAGACCTGACTCAGAGGCCCCCTTCTCTAGGATACCTTCCCAGGCCCCTCATGTGTACGCCACCTCCTCCTTCCTCCTCATTCCCATGAAACTTATTTCTGGCATAGTCATTGGGCCTTTCACTCTGTGTTGCTTTTTTGTCATCTCTTATTGCTCTTATATGAAAAACTTCTTGAAACCCACAATATCCCACGCACATCTTTGAACCTTTCTCTTGATCCAGCCTAGTGTCTCCCTCAGAGAGGCAGTGTGGTATATCAGAAAGACCAAAGCTTGGGCACCAGTGAGACTATGATTCAAAACCTGGCTCCTCTTCATGGCTGGGTGACCCTAGACTTCACTTTATCTGTCTTAGCTTCAGTGTCCTCATCTGCAAAATAAATGATAGTGACACATACCTTGCATTATACAGAGAGCCTCTGACATATGGTAGGGCTCAGTAAATTATCAGAAGTTTTGATTGACAGATGATGTAACAAGTACTGACCAGGTTCCTCAAAGAGCCTGAAGTCACACAAGGTATATTCTGTTATATACTGGAATTTCAGTACCACTATATTCTGGCACTTAAACAGGGGGAGATGAAGGGAGTAGGCTGTATGTCAAAGACAATCAGGGAGATTATTCCTTCAAGCTGAAGTGGTAAAGGAATGAAAAGCACTGTGCACACTCAGTGAGAAGGTCTTATAGACACCTTCTGTAGTTGAACCATCATCCCAGTTGATGTCTGATGACAAGGTCTTCATACTAGAACCCTGGAAACCTCACCTAGGACCCTGGGGCAGCAGGACTCTTAGGAGACTTCAAATTCTACATTACTCAAGGTGAGGTCAAGAACCAGCAGTGTGACATCACCAGGAGCTTCTTGGAAATGCAGAATCTCAGGCCCCACCCTACACCTACTCAATCAGAGCCTACATTTTAACAAGATTTGCAGATGACTTGGCACAATGAAAGGCAATTTTCTAATGTAGCTCATTTTTTCATCAACAAGGAAGAAAACTGTGTGGACTTTCCCACGTTATGAAATCCACTCACTGCAGACACAGCACAGGCCGAAGGCCCTTACTTCTGAGGTTTTAGATCTTGTTACTGAGCCATAGATGTCTACATGGTTAGCAAATGTTTTAGGAATTGCTTTGATGGTTTCTATTTTATTTACATCATATATTAAATATAATTATTGTTAAAAGTAAAATTATTTCTCTTAAAGAGTTTATTCATTTAGATGGCTTTTAGTTCTGAAAAGACATAGGGTCTATTTTCAGATACCAAAACACTTTAAACTCTTGTAGGAATGTGTTTTAGTGCTTTACATTAATTTCATATAATTAGATTTTGAAGCCCTTCACTTCTAAATCTTGAAAAGAAACATCTGTCAACATTCCATGTAATAAAAACCCTTTAAAATACTGGATTTTCCCTGTGGACATACAGATAAGAATTCTATGTAACTTTTAAACTCCACATCTCTGAATCAAAGAATTCTGTAACTTTAATGCATGAGTTTTAAAAATATATAAGTTAATGTCCTCCCTGATAGCCACACCTTCTGACATTCTAAGATCTACCCTAAATAATATAAAAATTGATACATTTTATTTACAAGTATATTTTACCCCCACGAGACATTGCCTTGCCCACAAGTGAACCCCCTAAAACACTTTGTTTTACTTCTCTTTAACTCTTTATTTTCCATCATAGTTATTTGTTTACTTTTAGCATCTCCTCTATATAGGCTAAAAAGGAAACATTAACAACTTCATTCATCTGGCAAAGATTTACTGATCATCTACCATGGGTTCGAGGCTGAGAATGCAATGGTGAACAAAATCCATATTGTTAGTACCTGCTTCAGGGATCCATGCTGCAGTTAAATATTAAGAGTGTTGAACACAACTGGCTGAGGAAACAGCCTGTGAGAGGTTGGAGGATTTCATTCATACAGTGAGAGCTATTAGCCCCAAGCTTTTGTTGTTGTTGTAGAGATGAGGTCTCATTATGTTGCCCAGGCTAGTCTTGAACACCTGGCTTCAAGTGATCTTCTTGCCCCAGCCTCCCAAAGTACTGGGATTATAGGCATGAGCCACAGCAGTCCCAAGCTTTTGATGTCAAATTAATCAAGACTGCCAGGTAGGTACATTTCTTCATTCCTTCACCATACATTTAATGAGCACTTACTTTACTGCAGTCACTAAGCACACGAAGAACTGACAGATAAAAATCCAGAATGAGTTAAGCAGAAATGTTCCATATAAGCCTGGAGATAAATCTTGGATTAGGTAGAGTCTCATATCTTTTACATCTCCGTGTCCTCCACGGTAACTAGCAGGACACTTTATACAGAATAAGCATATACCTTCTGAATCAAGATTTGTTTATTATTAGCAAGTACCTACTATGTGCTATGAACTATACTAAATACTGAGCATAAAGAAACAAAGGGCATAGACTCTCCCTGCATGGAGTAGACAAGAAATAACAGCAATTATAATACCCTCTGTAAGTCTTAAGACATATTAAAGCACAGGGTTCTATGGAAACCTGCAGGCAGGTCTTGCCATCCATTTGGAGGATAAGCAGTAAGGTATTTGGGGAGCCTTATGATCCAGTTTAAAAGTTGGCACACATTCTCTCCATCTGCATCTTGGAGGTAGATCCTATATCTACTAAAGTCTGAGATATGTGTAAAGATCATAGATTTTATATTAATCCTTCTGTGCTTATCTTATACCCATCACTTCTTCCTTTGGGAAGCACACATAAAAATGAGAATCTTCTAATCAATATTGTGAAAATGGCCATACTGCTTAAAGCAATTTATAGATTCAATGCTATTCCCATTAAACTACCATTGACATTCTTCACAGAATTAGAAAAAACTGCTTTAAAATTTGTATGGAGCCAAAAAAGAGCATGTATAGTGAAGACAATCCTAAGCAGAAAGAACAAAGCTGGAGACAGCAAGCTACCTGACTTCAAACTATACTACAAGGCTACAGTAACCAAAACAGCATGGTACTGGTACAAAAACAGATACATAGACCAATGGAACAGGATAAAGATCCCAGAAATAAGACTGCACATCTACAACCATATGATCTTCAACAAAGCTGACAAAAACAAGCAATGGGGAAAGGATTCCCTACTTAATAAATGGTGCTGGGAAAACTGACTAGCTATATGCAGAAAATTAATACTGAACCCCTTCCTTATATCTTATACAAAAATTAACTCAATATGAATTAAATACTTAAATGTAAAACCCAAAACTATAAAAACCCTAGAAGAAAATCTAGGCAATAACATTCAAGACATAGCCATGGGCAAAGATTTCATGACAAAAACATCAAAAACAATTGCAACAAAAGCAAAAATTAACAAATGGTATCTAATTAAACTAAAGAGCTTCTGCACAGCAAAATAAACTATCATCAAAGTGACCAGACAAACTACAGAATGGGAGAAAATTTTTGCAATCTATCCATCTGACAAAGGTCTAATATCCAGAATCTACAAGGAACTTAAACAAATTTACAAGAAAAAAACAAACAACCCCGCTAAAAAGTGAGCAAAGGACTGGGCATGGTGGCTTACGCCTGTAATCACAGCATTTTGGGAGGCCAAGGTGGGTGGATCTCTTGAGGTCAGGAGTTCGAGACCAGCCTGGCCAACATGGTGAAACTCTGTCTCTACTAAAAATACAAAAATCAGCCAGGAGTGGTGGTACATGCCTGCAGTCCCAGCTACTCGGGAGGCTGAGGCAGGAGAATCACTCAAACCCAGAAGGTGGAGGTTGTAGTGCGCCAAGATTGTGCCACTGCACTCCAGCCTGTGCAACAGAGTGAGACTCCTTCTCAAAAAAGAAACAAAAAAAAAAAAAAAGAAAGAAGAAAAAAGTGGGCAAAGGACATGAACAGACATTTCTCAAAAGAAGACATTTATGCTGCCAGCAAACATATGAAAAAAAGCTCAACATCACTGATCCTTAAAGAAATGCAAATCAAAACCACAATGAGATACCATCTCATGCCACTCAGAATAGCAATTATTAAAAAGTCAAGAAACAACAGATGTTGGTGAGGTTGCAGAAAAAAAGAAATGCCTTTACACAGTTGGTGGGGATGCAAATTAGTTCAATCATTGTGGAAGACAGTGTGGCAATTCCTCAAAGACCTAAAAGCAGAACTACCATTTGACCGAGTAATCCCATTATTACGTATATATATACCCAAAGGAATATGAATCATTCTGTTATAAAGATACATGCACATGTATGTTCACTGCAGCACTGTTCACAATAGCAAAGACATGGAATTAACCCAAATGTCCATCAAGGATACAATGGATAAAGAAAATGTGGTACATATACACCATGGAATACTATGCAGCCATAAAAAGAAACGAGATCATGTCCTTTGCAGGGACATGGATGGAGCTGGAAGACATTATCCTCAGCAAACTAATGCAGGAACAGAAAACCAAACAAGCATGCTCTCACTTATGAGTGGGAGCTGGACAATGAGAACACATGGACACAGGGAGGGAAACAACACACACTGGGGCCTGTCAGGGAGTGGGGGAGAGGGAAGGGAGAACATCAGGATAAATAGCTAATGCATGTGGGGCTTCATACCTAGGTGATGGGTTCATAGGTGCAGCAAACCTCCATGGTACACATTTACCCATATAACAAATCTACATATCCTACGCATGTATCCTGGAACTTAAAATAAAACAAAATAAAATTTAAAAAATAAATGAGAATAGTTTTGGTCACAGACTACCATGTGTTGTTCATTTATAATCAAATATCTTAAACAATTACTGCTAAAAGAGCAATTGTGGTTTCCTTACTAGTCAATTTTTATCAAAGGGATCATTATTTATAAAAGTTTCTGGGCAGAATTCCATTGTTTCATTCCATCATTGGATTTCTTGGCCTTCAACACAAAGGGGCTATATTTGGAGAGACAGGAGTCCTGCTCCACGTGGAGCTTTGTGGTAGCATTTGCTTCAGGACACCTGGCAAAACACTCCACTGGTAGTTTCTGGAAAAAGAACAATTAAATCATGGCTATCTCCTCTGAAAATGATCATCATCATGGTTTTAGAATGTCTGTTTCCCAATTAGCTGTTGCTTATTTCTTCCTTTGACTATTTCTTCTAACTAAAATGTTCCTTTGCATATAAGTGGTGTACAGACAGTGCATGGCGAAAATAGAGCTGAAGAGTGTTTTGAGGCCAGTATGCCTGAAATAGACACAAATATAGGGTTTATAGTATATATATATATTTTTTAAGTGTTAGAAAAACATCTATCAATATGTGTATCTGCATTTCTTCCATGAGATAAACTTGAACCCCACTAATTACTTGTTTATTTTATTTTTCTAATTTCTTTTTCTTTTCTTTCTTTTTTTTTTCTTTTCCTTTTCTTTTTTTTTTTTTTTTTGAGTTGGAGTTTTGCTCTTATCGCCCAGGCTGGAGAGCAATGGCATGATCTCAGCTCACTGCAACCCTTACCTCCTGGGTTCAAGTGGTTCTCCTGCCTCAGACTACTGAGTAGCTGGGATTACAGGTACCCGCCACCACGTCCAGCTAATTTTTGTATTTTTAGTAGAGAAAACGTTTCACCATGTTGGTCAGCCCGGTCTCGAACTCCTGACCTCAGGTGATCCACCCGCCTTGGCCTCCCGAAGTGCTGGGATTACAGGCATGAGCCACCGCGCCCAGCCTGTTTTCTAATTTCCAGTCAGATGTCTTGGTAAAGCATGATTTGTCTCATGGGAATATCCATTTCCTCCCATAGCATACCTGATCATTGTCTGCCCACAGTAAGTGCATGCTATGAGCTTCTTCCAAGCTCTGAGGTCAGCAAGAGCCCCAGTGAACCTGATGGGCACTTTGCCTCTTAGTAGGCTCTCTCATAAACTACATTATTCTGTGATTCTCTAACAAGCACAACTTTCTGTGGACTTAATACTGACCTCAGATGAGCAATTCAGATTTAATGAGAAACACTGGATGTGTACAAGGCATGACACTAAATTCCAATAACTCAATACATTTTCTTAATATAAAAGCTCTAGCCAGGTTTTGATAGAGAAAAACCTAACATGACAGCTCCAGCCCTGCCTCCTCCATGAGCCCTCCTGGGATGATACAACCACTCTTCCTTCTCTGAACTCATAATGAGTTTGAAGTGAAATTAGCGAGTTGAGGACGCAAGCAATATATCCAGGGCCCAGAGAAAGCGGCAGAGCTGGAAGTAGGGAAGTCAAAGCCTTCACAATCAGGGTAATAATGAAAATTGGAGTTGTGAGTCAGCTCTTAGCTCTATGCAAGGAGACACCTGACCAACTAATGTCTCAGGATGAAGGTCATGACCAAGAGAAGGCAGGAGAGAAGCTGGTGCAATGGTAACACTTTCAAAGCACAGAATTCGCTATTGAGGCAGAAGGTTTGCAAGGAGGAGAGAGGAGAGAGAATAGCCGTATTCAACTACTGTTTCATTCAAATACTGTACACTGAATGAGAACCCTATAAAGCACTGGTAATCTGTAACAACTGCCCTGTGTTCAGGATTTCTTAGTCCCACTCAGGACATTTGCCATAGTTTTGTAGAATTTGCAACGTTTCTTAGACTGCACATAATATTATAGCAGAAAAGACAGCAGGAAATACTGATATTCTCCACTGGGAATGAATGTATGGTACAGAGTCTCTTCTGAGTCAAAGGTTTACCTCCAAGAGAGGGATTGGGGATGGGGAAAATATGTGTTCTTAAGCTCTGACCCACCTATTCCTGTGTGTTTTTCCTTCCTATGGAATCACATTTCTAGATCTAGCTCTGTGAATGCTCCATCTCTGATTCATTTTTTACAACTTTTATGTAGGGTCTATTGATATCATGCTCTCCTAAGAGAAGAAAGTGGATGTATATATAGAGAATAATGACTTGCAAAGGCTTTCTTCTTCCCAGTGTTTGGATAGTTAGGAATACAGGGCCACACTGAGTTCTTTTCAACTGCAAGTTAGACGGCAGCAGGCAGCTGTTGCTCACTTGGTTCTTGGGAGACCACGTTGCTGACACCCTCCCGGATGCATTGATGGCCCTAATTCCCCCTTTGCTAGCAAAGGTGCTGGTGGTTCTTCCGGCTGTCAATGAGTTTAAGACAAGACTGCAGGAAAAGAAATAATTAGGGGATTGCAAAAGGGAAACATATTTTACAAAATATTTTCATAGGATTATAATAGAATATTTTGCACCCTCCAGCCTTCTTCTTTATAAGTGAAAGTTACACAACTCTAGGCTGTAATTCAGGAAAACTGCACAGACTGATAAATAGCAGTAATTATATCATTGAAGGCAACTAAGCAGGAAGGTTAATAAAACACTGCCAACTCTCTTGCGATATAAAACTTGCATTGCTGGTTCTTCTCCTTTATTATAAAAAAATAACAAACCAAATGAATGTGGGCATTCATGAAATATCATTAATATTCTGAACTTTTTGAAAATAGACTGCTTTCTTATTCACCTTGAATAAAATTCAGTATATATATTGAATTTTAATATATAATCTTTTCACCTTCTACTCATTGTGTATAATACTTCTCAGAGGCAGCAGGATGTAGAAGAAAGTAGTCATGCATCACTTAATGATGGGGACATGTTCTGAGAAATGTGTCCTTAGGCAATTTCATCATTGTGCCAGCATCACAGTTTGCAAACAAACCTAGATGGTAGAACCTATGACACACCCAGGCTATCTGGTATGGCCTATTGCTGCTAGGCTACAAACCTGCACAGCATGTTACTATACTGAATACTGCAGGCAACTGTAACCCAATGGTAAGTATTTATGTATCTAAGTCCATCTAGACATAGAAAAGGTACAGTAAATATACAGTATAAAAGATAGGCTGGGTGAGGTGGCTCACCCCTTTGATTCCAGCACTTTGGAAGGTCAAGGCAAGATCACTTAAGCCCAGAAGTTTGAGAGCCACCTGGGCAACATAATAAGACACCATTTCTTAAAAAAAAAACAAATAGTTGGGTGTGGTAGCATGCACCTGTGATCCCAGCTACTCGGGAGGCTGAGGTGGGATGATCTCTTGAGCTAGAGAGGTCAAGGCTGCTGTGAGTCATGATTGCACCACTGCACTCCAGCCTGGGCAACAGAGTGAGACCCTGTCTCAAAAAAATAAAACTAAAAATAAAAAGATAAAAAGAGCGCACCTGTATAGGGCAGCTCCATTATAATCTTACGGAAACACTATCATATATGTGGTCCATTGTTGACCAAAACATCATTTTATGGCATATGACATGGATTTTTAGGAAAGAACTGGGTTCAAATCCCAACTCACCAACTTCATCAGCTGTGCTCTTCGGAAGCCTACTTAATCTCTCTGAGCTTCTGTTTCTTTATTTGCAAAATGCAGATAGGAGATGTTTACCTTACACCATGATTTTGAGTATAAATCAGATTATTAAAAGTGCTTTGTAAACTATATATTTTAGTTGTAATCTTATTTACATATTTCATCACTTGTAGTCTGAAGTTATCCATCTCTCTGTTTATTGAGTCAAAACAGAATATTTAGTGGGCTCCTTTTTGGTTCTGGGATACAGAGATGAAAGCACAAAGTCTGAGACATTCAAGAGCTCATGGCTCAGAGAAGGCAGGCAGCCGTGAGAGGAGATGAGGCCAAGGGCAGGGCCAAGTCCTGTTCTCAACATAGGTGGGAAGCACCTTGGTAGGCAAGAGATGCTTTTCTTGCATATGGATTATCCAGTAAGTTGTATGTTAAAGCGGGGGGCAGGGAGGTGGGGAAAGTGTAATTCTTTCATTTCCCAAAAAACACTTAATGCTGTTTCTATAAGAAAAAAAATTAATGCTACAGGATTTGTCACCTATTGGATATGCAGTTTGTGTCAGAACAAATGGTTGTTTTTCCTTAGAAAGTTGTGCTTGAAGCATTTCATGAAATATCCATGTTTTGTTTTACACAATATACATAAAAGCTGCAGTAACATGTAATCAACAAACATTTTTACTGTTTATCTTAGGGTTTCATTTGCTTTGACTATAAAATACAAGGTTCCATATTTAAACCCATGCATTTATTAAAGAGAAACAAGTCCTTGTGTCCTCGGGACAAAACGTTATGTTCCTGTTTCTCTTATTTTCTTTTTCCTTTTCTCTGAATGGCAATCCTGGGTTCTAGATGCCACCTAGCTGGGGAAGATAGTCTTTCAAGTTGAAATTCCCTTGTCAGGGGTGTTTTGTGCCTATATTCCTATCTAGAGAAACTAACCCATGCCTTTCCTGCTCCACCCCTTTTCTCCGGCCTTTTCTGCCCTCACCCCACCCCCATCCTCTCATTTTGTGTGACTCTACATTTCCACATTTGTGCTTGACTCGGGATGCAGGTAAAAGTCAAAAGATGATATCATTAAAATAAGGAGAAAAATGAGACATTTTTCATTCTCGATGTGTTTGGCACGAATACTTTCTAATATATATTATAATTTTTGCTTTGTGGACTTGCTCCTTCTAAATGAGTCAGTGTAGATGGTGGTGTGAATTTATTTGAGTAGACATGTGGCAACATGGCTTTCCTTTGCAAATCAAAACAAACAGAAACTCTGCTGATTGAGTATGCCAGGACCTGTTGTTGGACACAGAGACAAATTTTATTTTAGAACATCTTATTCAGATCAAAGTAACAACAACATTTGTAATAATAAACAACAAAAATTCCATAAAGCACGGTCCATTTGTTGAGCCAGATTTACCAGGGTTCTACTTGAACTCTTTTCCTAAGTAATAACATTGTTCCTAGGTGATAACAATTCTAAGCCAACTGTGATGAGTTCCAAAACATTTGGATCCTATTTAGTGGAACTGAAGTTCTGAATCCAAGCCCATAATTGGCTTTTAATCTCTTCAGAAAATGGCCAATTTTGCTGTTGGATATGAAAGATTGTAGATTGTTGGGGACACACCCAAATAGAAATTGTATAAGCATCCAGTAAAAGTAAACATTATTTAAAGTATTACTGATGGGAATTTTTTAAAATTTATCATGAGTGCATTGCTGTAGATATCTGCTTTTAGTAAACAGGATATTTGGAATGAAAAAAATGTGTTATCCAAGGGGAAATTTTATTACAATGTAGCATTAATAAATGCTTGCTTTATTAATTAAAAATTAACAGGAACTCAATAAGCAGAAGCCACCAATCCCATTGAATATTTCCATTTGTATGTCCTTCAGGCACCCTGATTTGGCATCCATGGTCCTAATTCTTTCTCTTCCAACTTGCTAATCTTTCATGCCTGAAAGTTCGCATATGATGCTGACCCTTGCCAGAGCATCTTCCCTTTTCTCCATTCTCTGGTGAATTTCTACCTAGATTTAAACATTCTCTTGAGAATCCTCTTTTCTGGAGAGCATTCCACAATCCACTTGTCCCAACTCCACCTTTCTCTAATTTGTTGGCTCCCACAGAACCCCAAGCTGATGTTTTTCAGCTGCATGTAGCACAATTCCACTCCTTCACTTTGTTAAATGAGTAATACAACTGATGTTGACAGACTAGAAATGACCAAGATCATAATGATAATAAATAGCAGAGCCAATACTCTAATCCAAGTCCTCTTACTCTAGGGCAATCATTAAACTCTCCTTAGCTGACTGACTTCATAGCTACCTGACCTTTTTTGAAACCTCTTACTTTTGCCTAGCAAAACAACTCATCATCGTCTTTTCCCAAGCATTTACAGATACCATGTTGCACCCCCTTAAAATACTCTCTGACCTTCTTTGGGCTAATCTCCATCTTTTCTATAATTATATCTTTGATATGATAGTTAGGCACTTTCATCCTTTTCCATGTATCTCCATCACACACATGGCTGTGGTCACATGCCATCTGTAACTGCCATCAGTAAGTCAACCCTGCCATCAGTGCCTGAATCCTTAGAGTTAGATGTGGCATAGTTAACTGTGACATTAGGAGGAATACCGGTAAGGGCTGGCACCTGGAGAGAGACCCCTCTCCAAGGAATGAGATGAGAGCAAATCTAATTATGGTAGCTGTCAGGCCAAGCCCAAGCTGAGGGATAAGTACTGGATAGGTACCCAAAGTCCAGCAGAGATAGTGGCATCAGAGAAACTCCATAGTGGGCAAAACCCAGTGATGGCTAACTCAAGGGCAACAGACAAAGCAGGCAAGAGTCAACAGTTACTCCTGGGCACCAATAGTGATTTGGAGCAGGACTACAGCCACGGTGGTAGGAATGTCATGGGCAATGACGAAATGCTTAGATGTGTTATCAAGATAAGGACTTTGGCATAAGGGATTATAGCAGAAGGCCAGTTATGTGAATCAAGACATGGAAGAAAAGCCAAAATAATTGCAACTGCGATTAAATACCATATTCTAGGCTCTTTGTTAAGTATTTTTTATACATATAGCAGACATTTCATAAATATTTGATAAGTGAATGAAACCAATGTCTCATTTAATTCTTATAACAACCAATAATACAACCGAGCACCTAATGAGATCAGTGTTATTATCCCTATGCTACAGACAAAGAAATGACCAGAAAACTAAGCAGTAGAGCCAGAATTCAAACCCATGTCTGTTAGAACACCACAGCTGGGTTCCTTCCCCAGTACTAGCTTGCATTGGTGCTTTATTCCACCTATTTAATAATGAGCAATCAAGTTCTTAAGACTGGAAGTGATGTATTTTATAATCTCTGTACCTGCTAATATAATCTATGGAGAGTACATGTGGTTGACTAAGAATTATTTAGGTTATAGAATGAGACAAAGCCAAAACAAATGACACACAAACACTTTTTTAAAAAAAAAGTTAGGAAGAGTGCACTTTTTCATTGGAAGTTATAATGTACATAAGATCTGGATGATGTGTGTCCTCTGTAACATCCTTGGAGAGAAATAACAGAAAACACTTTGCAAAATACTTTGTCAAGGAACAGACAGATGCTCATCTTCAGTAACGTAAACTAAAATGAGCTTACTCTCATTAAAACACAGTTCCCCTCAGATACCTGTCTTTGTAGCATAAATGTGAAGTAAAACTATAGAAATTTGATTTAGCACATGAAAGCTCCTGGCAAAATCTCACTTTTCCACTTCATCAAATTCATCAAATCCTTCCACTGAAGAGAGAAAGATTAGCAGGAATATTCAGTATGCTCTGATCTGAGCATCTGGTCAGTCTCTTTCAATAGAGGTTGGGATTCAAAATTAAAGAGCACAGCTGTGAATTTATTTGCATATACCAGACCTCACATTTTTGTGCATATATAGAAACTTTCTTTAGGGACATTTGAATGGCTGCCCCCAGAGTGAGAAGACCCTTAAGACCCTTAATTGGCAGAGTTAGCATCCACGGACAGCAATGGTAAATAGAAACTCTTTGTGATGCCTTCTTAATTGAGTGAACCAATATTTACAGACATCAGGTTTCATGTACCTTAAGACAGAAGATCCCAGACTTTAGGATTTTACAGATGAGAATAATTTCAAAAGAAAGTTCAAGAGTAACACTAGAGTTTAACTACCTTTTAATTTTGCTAGGTCAAAGCATTCAACATCATCACCATTTCATTAAAATAAATGACATTTTAAACATCAAAAAGTAAAAAGGTAAAAATCTCATAATAAACAAAAATGTCAGTTGGAAATCCTACACAACATTTTTTTCATATGTAATCATCAGTTTTATCTGATTGCTATCCAGGAACCAGCATTTTGGGAGCAGTGGTTGATGCTCCCAAAATGTTGTAAATTTACCTTTAAGGTGCGCACAGGGGTTACTGTTTTGTCATGCATTCTACTTACCAAGTGGTTCTTCTAGCTGGTAAACTCTAAAACTCAGATCTATGGAAGCATTGAGCTCTGATAATAAAATGGAAATCACTGTCGTGATGTACAATTTATCTTTTAACGATTACATAAAGATCACATTTACTTTAGCATGGTTTATAAGGGTCTTCAGACTCTACCTTCTGCCTTCCTCTCCAACCTAATCTTCTCTAATTCTCTTCAGGCAGCCTTCTGACACACCTGTTATCTCTCACATGTGGTTTCCTCTATCAGAAATATGCCTTCACTTCTTCTTTACCAAAAAAAACTTCCATTCAGCCTTCAAAACACAGAAATGACTCCTCCTGTTTTGTGAAGTGTTCCCAGTCATCTGGTTACAAAGCCTATGGATTCATCTATAATAAGCAATGTAGAAATAAGCAATCTTGGTTCTGATTAGTAAATAAATAAATTTAGTAATATAAGATTTCCACTTTGTAGTGTGACTATCACATGCCAGAAGCTGTCCCAGGATAGGTTATTTGTTATCTATAATCTTCATGGCAATGTTGTGTGATTGGTATTATAATTGCTATAATTTTTATAAATGTGGGAAAATAAGGCCCAGAGACTCAGGAAGTGATTTGCCTGCTGTCACACAGCAAGTAGGTGATATTGCTAGGAGCTGAACTCAAAGCTTGTGCTCTTTCCAAGCTATTGTGCTGCCTCTGAATTCGATCTCCAATTATATGCTTTAATAATATTTCTTGAGCATGTACTACAGCACCTTGCTAGGACTTACCCACTGCATTCATTTCTTCATCTCCCTCTCTATCCTGAACCCCCTTCATCAGGCGTTTGTCCCCACCACTCCTGTGCAACCACATTCATCAGGGGTGCCAGTGACATCTGTCTTGACAAATTCATGATAATTTCTTGGCCATCTTCTTTCTCGACCTCCCAGAAGTTTTTTGACACTTGTGATCAGTCTCTCCTTCCTGAAATTTTGTCTTCAGTTGTCTTCTGGGATATCAGGCTTTCCTGATTTTCCTGCCACCTCAGTCTCCTTAGAGACATTCTTCCCTTGCTGACCTCTGAGGTGGTGGTGCCTCAGGGCTCATTCCTTGTCCTCCTCTCTTCTCTGTATACACTCATTTACTGGGTGACCTCATACATTCCTGACTTTAAACACTAAATATATCCTGATCATTCTAAAAATCCCATCTCTCATCTGAACTCCAGACTTGTATTGTAGTGGCTTGTGATCTCCAACTGAATCTCTAATATGTCCCAAAGAGAACTCTGTGCCCATCCAACCCAACATGCTCTTCGCCAGGCTTCTCCAACTCATTTAATAGCATCTTCATTCAGCCAGTTTCTTAAACTAAATCTTTAAGAGTCATCCAACAATGAAGCATCCTACAATCAACACCTGATGGTCTTCCCTTCAAATGCACTCCAATCACACCATGTCTCATTACTTCCTGTTTCAAGCACTATTCTCTCACCTACTGACTACTGCAACAGCCCTGCTTTCATTCTTGCCCTCTACTGTCAATTCTCCACTTTCTCTTTGTCTGGAACACTCATCCCCCTGATCTAAGAGGCCAATTACCTCCTTTCAATTAGGTCTCTCCTCAAATATCACCATCCTTGAGAAGTCTTCCTCAATATCTTATCTATAAGAACCCTACACTCACTTTCTATTTTGTAAAATCAGCTTGATTTTTCTTCTCATATACTTATCTGTACTTGATACTATGTTATATATTTATTGACTTATTTGCTTATTATCTGTGTCCCCAGGACAAAGTAAACTCTATAAGAGCAGGGACTTTGTCTATTCAATTTATTTTAGCTTTTTAAAGCACTCAGTAAGTTTTTCCAGAATGAATGGATGGACGGATGGATGAATAAATGAATGAATAAATCTCAGTAATTTTGTCAAATATTTTTATACATTATCCTACTCAATCCTCACAATAAACCAATTCCCAAGTAAAGAACTAACTTGCTCAAGGTCATGCAGTTAGTAAGTAATGGAGTCAAGATTTGGATCTACGTTGGTCAGACTCAAAAGTCTTTCAACCACATTGGCATCAATTGAGGTTTACAATTAAGGCTAGTGTCCAATCTGTTGGGAGGTAATATGATCTAGCCCTCTGCCTTCAGCAAGATATTTTACACCTTAAATTATGCTACCAAAAAGTAGTATCACCCTCAGTTTATAGATGAAACAACAGAGACATTTTTATGATCTACTCAGTTTTAAAAGCAATACAACAAACTTACAATTGACTCACTCATTCTGACTCACAGAGAATAGGTATTTATTTTAATATAAGAGTGAATGTGTCAACAGGATACCAAGAAAATTCAGTGAAGAAAGAACAGTCTTTTCAGCAAACGGTTTTGGGGCAATTAGATATCCACATGCAAAAGAATGAAGTTAAACCCCTACCTTATAGCATATACACAAATAAACTCAAAATGAATCAAAGCCCTAAGTGTAAGAGTTAAAGCTATAAAACTCTTAGAAGAAAACATTCATGACCTTGGATTAGATGTCATTTTTTAGAAATGACATGTAAAGCAATAAGCAATCAAAGAAAAATAGATTAATTGGAATTCATTAAAATTAAAAACTTGAACTTTAAAGAACACTGCCAAGAAACTGAAGAGACAACCCACAGAATGGGAAAAAATACTTGCAAATCATGTATCTGATAAGAGTCTAGTATCCAGAAATAAAAAGAACTCTTACAAATCAATGATAAAAAGACAAAAAAATAAGACTGGTCAGAGATTTGAATATACATCTTCCCAAAGAAGATATACAAATGCACATGAAAAGATGCTCAATATCATTAGTCATTAAGAGTATGCATGTCAAAACCACGAAGAGATACCATTTCACAATGACTAGGATAATTACAATAAAAAAGTTGGACAATAACAAGTGTTGATTAGGAGTAGAAAAATTTGAACCTGTGGCTGGCAGGAATGTAAAATGGTGCAACCACTTTGGAAAACCATTTGGCAGTTCCTCAAGAAGTTAGACACAGAGTTACCAATGACCAAGCAATTCCACTCACAGATCTATACCCAAGAAAATTAAAAACATTTGTTTATAGAAAAATTGTATGTGAATGCTCACAGCATTATTCATCGTAGCTAAAATGTGAAGACAACCCAAATGTCCATCTACTGATAAACAGATAAACAAAATGTAGCATATCCATACAATGGAATATTATTCAGTAATAAAAAGGAATGAAGTACTGATGCATGTTACAATATGGATGGACCTTGAAAACATGCTAAGTGAAAGATGCCAGACACCAAAGGCCACCTATTTTATGATTCTATGTATATGAAATGTGCAGAAGAGATGAATTCACAGAGACAGAAAGTTGCTAACTGTTGGAGGGAGGGGAAATAGAGCGTAATTGCAAATAGGCATGGGTTGCTTTCTGCGGTGATAAAAATGTTCTGGAATTAAATAGTGATGATGGTTGCACAAATTTGCGAACATACTAAAAACCACTGAAGTGTGCATTTTATAAGGGTGAATTTTATGTGAATTTTATCTAAAAATTTATTTTAAAATGAACGTGATTTTAACAATAAGTTAAATTATCTCCTGTAAAGCTAGAGAAGTTACACAGTGGAATGGGACAAGCACTGAATCAGGAGACCTGCCACATCCCTGTTACCAAGATCTCTGTCTTGGTGTGGGTCTATCATTTATCCTGTCCAGTCCTTAGTGAGGTCTTGGCAAAATAAGGGGTTGGACTCATAGATTATCTCTAAGGCACCTTTAGTTTCATAGCTCAATATTTATAAGCCTGGACAAAAACTTAAAACTTGGATAAAACCCTAAAAGGAACCAGATGCATACTTGTGTACTCCTTGCTGTATTTTGGATATAGATGAGGCTCTATAGCATGATACGGAACCATACCATCCAAGTTCAAAGCCCTGCTTGGCTGCTTGCTAAATGCCCGCTCTTAGACAAGTTATTTCACCTCACTCCATCTCAACATCCTCCTCTGTAAAATTGGATAATAGGATTGCCTACTGTTGTAAATGTTAAGTGAGTTTGTGTGTTAAAAGCACTAATTATAGAGTACACTCATAAAGGATGAAAACAAAGCAAAGGTGATCACAGCCTTTGGCTACTGCTAGAATGAATGTCTAGATTGCAGATAGAGATGTGTTTTGTCACTTTTGCAAATGTTATTTCTCCTGCTTCTTACAGAAAGTCTAAAGGTAGCTATTTAACAGGAGAATACAGAGTTGGAACTATTGAGTGACTTGAGCCAGGAGCTGAGGGCTGTCCAGCTCAAACTCTAGGGCCCTTTTCTTCCTTCCCAGAGACCACACTCCAGGATTCCAGGGGACTGTGCTGACATCAAGGCATTGCAGGGTCTCTAGGAGTAGTATGTGGAGGGATTAGCTAACTAGCACAAGAAAATGGTTTGGAAATTTGATAGGATTAGCTATGTAGTATGTATTATGTGGAGGGATTAGCTAGCTAGCTAACTAGCATGGAAAATGGCATTTGAAATTCTTCTGAAGATGACCCCTATGTTTTCAGTCCTCCTGTCAGGTGTACTCAGATGATTTTTTCAGAACCTGCAATTTTTCAAAATATACTTAGATTATATACTTTATGTATATTTCTCTAAATCATATTTCTACCCACAGATATTTTTTAAATGAATAAAAAAAGATTGGCCAGGTATGGTGTCTTGCACTGGTACTCCCAGCTACACTGGATACTGAAGAGGGGAGGACTGCTTGAGGCCAGGAATCTGAGACCAGCTTGGGCAACACAGGGAGACCCCATCTCTAGAAAACAAACAAAATCAACTTCCCATGTGTACCATTCTAAATGGAAAACTATACTGACACATTTTCAGTAGAACTTGTCATACCCTCCCTCTATGCAAGTGAACACAAGCTCGTTCTTTCACTATAAACATATCATTGAAGGTTAGCCATGAGTTCTGGATGTATATTAATAATTTCTAGATTTCAGAGACTATTATAAGTCACACAGTCAACTTTATGGAGATCATTCAATATTGTATGTTTAAAATAACATTGAATGTACTGTATTTGCTAGAAATAACATTATTATCGCTTAAAACTGACTGAATATTTCTGAGACAGATTTGTCGCCCCCTTTGTTCTTTTGTAGACAGCATTCCCTCCACCTAGTAACCCTGATTTCTGTAATTTCTATTAATGAATAATAATAATAAATAGGCCAGGTGTGGTGGCTTACCTGAGGTAACCCCAGCACTTTAGGAGGCCAAGGCCAGTGGATCACCTGAGGTCACGAGTTTGAGACCTGCCTGACCAACATGGTGAAACCCCGTCTCTACTAAAAATACAAAAATCAGCCGGACATGGTGGCAGGTGTTTGTAATCCCAGCTACTCAGAAGGCTGAGGCACGAGAATCGCTTGAATCTGGGAGACGGAGGTTGCAGTCAGCTGAGATCATGCCACTGCACTCCAGCCAGAGCAACAGAGAGAGACTCCGTCTCAGGGAAAAAAAAAAGACAATAAATAATAAAAGCCAACACTTTAAGCACTGACTCTGTGCCATCATTGTTCTCTTACATATATTATCTTATTTAATACTCATTCAAAAATGATTATTAGCTCCATTTTATAGATGAGAAAACTGAGGTCGAGTGGTGAAGTATCTTGCCTAAAGCCACAGAGCTAGGAGGTGGTAGCATCAAAGAACGGGGCTTTCCTGCTCTCTGGATCTTATTGCTGAACATCAGTCCACATTGCTTATTTCTCTCTCCACCCAAGCCCAAATTCATCTCCTCTGAGAAGAGTTCCATAAGTGATCCTTGCTCACAGGAGTTTTTCTTCTCTATTCTTTCAGCACTTACACACTCAGTTTGCAGAGCATTCATGCGTAATTTTTGGAAAATTTTGTTACTTTTTCAGTGTTATCAAGAATGCATAATTTGTGCATCAGGCTAAACTACTATCTAATACAAAGAAAAGTCTGCATCCTCTAATTTTTTTGAATTCTTCTGCTATGACTTGTGAGTAAAACAATGTTCTGAATAAAGTAGTGTTCAGCAGATACTATCAATTCACAGCTCATTAATCACAGTGTTGAGATTCGCATATATGTAACTGCTAACAAGTATTATAGCTCATTTCCAAATCGATTTCATTTACCAATGTTATATACAGCAACTACTCACCCTTGTGTCTAATACCTTCAGTTATATAACTTTTCAAATCTGATGATGACAATCAACAAGAATGGCTTGGATGTCCTCAGAATGTACACGATGTACAAATAAACAGCCCAAAGTCTTAGTAACATGAGCCTTCCAAACAATGCAATCAGTAAATCTTGTCCTACAGGCTCAAGGAGCTCTCTGTTTTCACTGTCGTTTGTACCGTTCTCCACGCAGTTTAGCTGAGAAGTTAAATCCAGCATAAGTACATTAAAAAATGTATCTGATATTTTCATTTCCTAACAAATGAAGCAGAAATTATATTTTGCAAGTAGGAAAGGCATGTTTTCTCCAAATGAAACTTAAAATCTTACATCTGCTCATAAAAATGTTGAACATCTGAAAATATGAACAAATGCTGGAGTTGCAGGAATGACCTAACAGCTGTTGCACGCGCAGTGACGTAAAAAGCTGCAGACGCATTATTCAGCTATTCAGAAATAGGATCTGGAAAGCATTCTATTTTGGTACACAGCAAAAATTTATTTTTCTCTTGATAAGCCAGGACTTCAGAAGTTAAAAAGAAGAGACTGCTATCTTTAAAAACCTAAGTCGATATTTGCTACAATCATGCAATCTAGTTCTCCTTTCTACTAATTTAAACTAATAGTCCAGTTTTTGAAAGATACACAACCTAAACAATGTCCCTGTGGATGTTGAATTAATTAAAATTGGCAGGGCATTATGAACAAGCAGTAGTATAATTTTCTTGGGAGAAATTTTTAAAAACACTCTTTTTTCTTTTTTATAGACATCTAAACATGGAGATAGAGACACAGGTAAGAACCGTAATAGAATAAGAGAAGAAATTTGAAATCTCAATATTTTTTCCTCCGGCCAGAAAATGAGTAGCAACAACCAGAGCCACCATGCTGGGCAGCACAGGTTGTAATGTGACGAGGCCCCTACCAGGGTTGTGCCACACTGTGTTAACAGTGCCTGCCAGCCTGGCTCCCACTGATTCTCTGAGCTCCAGCCATATTAGGTGCCTCCAATCCCTGCTCTAGTCCAAGTGCTTGCCTGATTCTGAGCCTTTGCATATGCTGTTCCCACTGCCTTGTACGCCCTTCCTAACCCTTTCTCCTATGGAATTTACACTACCCTCCAGAACTCAGCTCAAACGCTATTCCTCAAGGAAGCATTCTCTAACCTACAGATGCTGTTAGCCTCCCTGCTATACTCTGATGGCACCCTTCTCCCACTGAGCCCTTCCCACAACTGTAATTAAATAATTACATGGGCAATTTGTCACGTAAGTGTGATCTACCCCGTAGACGGCAGGCAAGTTTTATGAGAGTTGTTTTTCAGCTGAATTCCCAGCACCCAGCAAAGTGACTTGCCCAAAAAAGACACTCAATGTAACGGTACATACATGGTACTTAGCTTCTCATTTTACTACCTCAAACAAAGCACTGTCTCTGATCTTCTGCTTTCCCATTTTCCTATACTTTAAACTTGATTCTCTGGCCTTCAATTAACTTAATGCCAGAAGAAAATGGATTCTGGCAGAAAACATAGCCAGAAATATGCATCATGCTCTTAAAAGACCACTGAGCTCCACAAAATGGCTCAGGTAAGAAATGCCATCTTGCTCCTTGGTCCAGTCTAATTTCTATTCTGGTGTTATTCCCTTTTGGTCTGGTTTCACAGTCTCTACTGAGGGAAACAAAAACACGAAACACACCGTCAGGATCTTGCATTCCTCTTGGGGATTTCATAAGGCTATTTCCACAGCTGATTATCACTCTGACTTTGGGCAGGGAGAGGTTAAGAAAAAAAATGCAATATTCTGCAACAGCTGAAATAATTCTCTGCCAAAGCCTGGTTTTAAATTCAAAGTATGTTTTCTCTGTATGTAGAAGGCAGTAAAAGGTCTAAAGTTATAATGTGACATATAAATTTAGCACTCTAAGATGCAAAAACAGAGCAGATATTTTTATGCACTACTCATAATAATAATTACTATTGACTCTAAAGTAAGCAAATCCATATTTGTTTTCAAGTTAAGTGTGTTACTTGAGAATATTCGAAAACATTTGCTAAGGGGTGTGAACGGTGCAGACTCTCATCAAAATCCATCTGTCTGAATCTATTAACTGGCATTTCCCCAGCTGGGGCATTCCTCAAGTCCTACATAACAAAAGCTCCTTATGCCAGGAGTGAGGGCTGATACTGAACTTAGAAACTGGATTATTTTATCCAGAATTAAAAGTTCTAAATGGATTTTGTAATCATGTATCTTTATGACCCAACTCTATCAAACACAAAACCAACAGCTGATGTCAAATAGAAAATTAGAGTTTGAGCTTCAAAGTCAAGGTAGTTATCACTGCTTTTCTATTTTAAAAAACAATTTGAAAATACTCATGTAAATTATTCAGGGTAAGGGGTGTTTAGTGTTTCATGTCTTTTATATCCCCCCCCATGGACTTCATTGCTTTCTGTTTTTCACTCAATGTTAATGAAGAGATGTTATCTTCAATTTTTAGAATTTGTATGTTTTTGAAGGACTATAATATTTAGATTATCCCAAATCAAGAAAACTACTTCCATCATCTATAAAAAGACTGCATGTGTTTTCTGAGTACATGGAAGGCCGCAACAAATGCCTGCAGATTGATTGTGATATGTTGGTCTTCCACATCCTTGTCAAGTTTATCCCTAATACCTTCCTTTCTGAAAATGGGTGCTGCTCCTCCAGACTGTACCGGAAATGTCATTTCTATTGCCCTGTGTTTACAAATCCTGGAATCTCTATTTTACTGCCACTCATCTTTTCTCTTTCATGTATATCAAAAGTATATATGCTATATTGTGCATGTGTGCATATATATATATATATATATATATATATATATATATATATATATAATCTTTTGAGGACGTAAACCGAAAAGCTTCAGAACCTACACATCAAAAAGTTTGTCACAGTTTGCTTGTTTATCACAGGCAGCTTGTCATTTTCCCCCCAAAACCTCACTGGCACAACGGTGTTTTTAGTGTAGCCAACACTACTTCCTACTGATGCTGAGTAAGTGAAGGCTCAGTTTAACTCTTCTCTAGCCTTCATCAAATCCTAAAATGGCTGGTATGTGAGGCCTCAGTAGCTCCAAAAGGAAACAGGATGAGGGCCTTTCTCAGATACTCTGCTTCCTGTTATCAACCAACAGTTCTGCCCACCAATATCTCCTGATTATTCTATACACAGAGAAGAAAAAAATGAATAAAGAAAATTCAAAATGAACATAAAGTCTTGGTATAACCTAGGATTTTGAGTCCTTTTCTTCACAAAACCTTTTTATCTGAGGTACTTTAAAGAATTTTTTTTTATCCCCTTCCCTTGGTCCTATTATGGGCTGAATAAAACTATCCAAATGTTACACTCCAAAGGCGAAGAAAAGATTTTTTTAAAAAAGAGTAAAAAAATGCATACACTGCATCCCCAAATCACCTTAGAAAGTCATCTTGAGTCCTGTGAAGCCCAACATTGTCTCTGTTACTAAGAAGCAGAAAAGTGGCCGGGCGCGGTGGCTCACGCCTGTAATCCCAGCACTTTGGGAGGCCGAGGCGGACGGATCACGAGGTCAGGAGATCGAGACCATCCTGGCTAACACGGTGAAACCCCGTCTCTACAAAAAATTAGCCAGGCATGGTGGCTGGCGCCTGTAGTCCCAGCTACTTGGGAGACTGAGGCAGGAGAATGGCGTGAACCTGGGAGGCGGAGCTTGCAGTGAGCCGAGATAGCGCCACTGCACTCCAGCCTGGGCGACAGAGCGAGACTCCGTTTCAAAAAAAAAAAAAAAGAGCAGAAAAGTGAAGCTGAAAGAATATGTAATGCATCAACCGGTGAAACGTGCAGAGGTGATTTATCCCCATCTCCCTCTCTCTCTCCTCCAGAAACACAAGCAGTGCACTTCAGTGGAGTTAAAAATCAGCGCTTCCTTTCAGAACAACTGTAAAAATCACAGGATGTAGAGAATCATTTTAAATAGGTAGCACAAATAAACAGGAAATCCCCTCTTCCCCACCTGGCCTTCCTCACCCACTCCCTATGCTAGGAAAGCCCTAAAGAGATTTATCAGCCAGAGATTTCTGCCAGAGCTGTTTTCACTTAGTTAAACACCACTTTTGTACACTAGAGTTTTACAAAGAGGCCATTAAGGTAAGAAGCTAAATTTGAAATGAAATTTTCTTTTAGTGTACGTCAATAAAGTAATGTAAACCAAACACAATACCCTATGTACTAAGTTCCCTGTTTTAAACTATTGTCTTTGGTTTCTTCCTGTACTCCGACATTAAGGGGGGAAAAAGGAAACTGTATTCAGAGCATCTGCTGAGTGATATCATGGTGTTTTCAAAGTGGGGTTCACACATCAACAGCCTCACAATTCCCTGAAATGGTTCTTAAAAATGCAGGTTCCTGAACCCCCATCTGTTCAATCTGATTTTCTGACAGGTGGACCCCAAATTATGTTACTGAAAAACACCTCAAAGTGATTCTTTTGTATTAAAACTTGGGAATTAATAAAATGACTGCTTCTAATGCTTTCACATAGGTTATCTTATGTATTAGGTTAAGAATATATCTCACCTCAGTTCTAGTAATCCATTCACACTCAAGTGGTGCTCTTATAATTTGCTGTAGATGTTTATCCCCCTTTAAGCAGCAAAAACCATGCTGTTCTTCCATCTTGGACACTTCACGGTCACATGCCTGAGCCACGTGACTTTGTTCAAGTTCCTAAGCCTGCGTGAACTGTGGTTGTATGCTATGAAAACTGAGCATAATTCTGACCTTCTAGGACTGTTTTATGTATTAATTTCAATCACAAGTGTGCCTGGCACATGGTTAGCACTCAAAAAGCTGTATTTTAATTTCCCTTGAAAAAAATGGTACACCTAAGAAATAGTTGTACATTTATCCACAATTAGTGCTTCAATCTTAGAATACCACACTAGAAATGTGATGATAAACCAATGTTACCATTTAAAATATACATGTAATACCTACATATCTTCTGTCTCCATTAAATAAGTTCTCTTGAGAGACGATATTCATTTTTTAAATGCTGGCCAGCTTGAAATATTTTCCAAATGCTATTTTGAGTACACTTTAGACGTATGTGATTATTATATTTGGTAATTTTTATTTTGCATTTATATTTACTTTTTTTTTTTTAATTTTTAGAGACAGGGACTCACTGTCACCCAGGCTGGAGTGCAGTGGCACAATCATAGCTCACTGCAGCCTCAAACTCCTGGGGTCAAGCAATCCTTCCACCTCAGCTTCCCAAGTAGCTGGGACTACAGGCATGGGCCACAACACCTGGCTAATTTATTAAATTTTTTGTAGAGATGGGGTCTTGCTATGTTGCCCAGGTTGGTCTTGAACTCCTGGCCTCAAGGGATCCTCTGGGTTCAGCCTCTGATAGCACTGGGATTACAGGCATGAGCCATTGTGCTGGTCCCTTTGGTGATTTTTATAATCAATATTATTTTTTATAATTGTAAGTAAGTATAATTTAAAAAGAGGGTGAAATTTGTCCTTTCAAATACATGGTAAAGGTGCTACATTTATGCACTTTGAAAATGGATTTGCT
This sequence comes from Pan troglodytes, assembly GCF_028858775.2. Taxonomy (NCBI): domain Eukaryota; kingdom Metazoa; phylum Chordata; class Mammalia; order Primates; family Hominidae; genus Pan; species Pan troglodytes. Next base: position 32,480,969 of record NC_072412.2, read on the forward strand.
CTTTAAAATAGTTAAGTTTTTCATGGTCAAACCTGATGAAAAGAAGGTGATTGATCTTCAGGAATCCAAAACTGAAACCTGAACAAAGAAGAGACTTGTTTTCTTGTGCAGTTCAAAAGTTGACAATTCCCAAGAAGAGCTTCAAGTGTTGCTGAGATAAGGTGGCAGGCCACTAATATCATTTGAATGTAAATATTTCAGTCTATGTATATTTTTAAAGTCTGTCTTATTTTGGCTTAATCATACCTAAAACATCGTATGACATTTGTTTTTCATATACTGTCTCTCCATAGGGTTCTTGAATTAATATACTTGAGTGTGAAAATTGTTTTTCCAACGATAACAATTTCCATCTATGGCTTCTAGATTAAGCAGGATCCAGGTATAATGGTGATAGAGGCTGTGATATGAAGTAGTTTATTCTAAACCAATATGTTCAGAGGTTTGAGGACTCTGGAAACAGATCATGTGGTTCTTAATGTTTACTTCAGAGTTCTCTTTAGCTTTGAGAACCCAGGCCAGAATCAGCTAACATTTTAGAGTCAAAATGTCCTCATTATAAAATGGGTATGTTAATAGTACTAACCCTATGGGCCACTAGAATGAAATAAAATAATGCATGAGAAGTGCTTAGCACAGTCTCTGTGCTAAAACATAGCAAGGACTCCATCCCTGCTAACTATTGTCGGTTTTTCTAGAATTTCCATGATGGCAAGCAACCATTTCAACCAGAGTGCAGGAAATGCATTTTTCTTTTTGAAAGATTGACCAAGAAAGGGTAAGAGGGATGGGGTCATGGGATACATGGAAGTTTTTCTCTAAGCAGCACAACTATCTCTCTAATTTACCTCATAATTCCTTTGTGGTCTTATAAATACAGTATTAATATTTCCCACATGTCAAATAGGGGCCCTTGAGTCACAACAAGAGTTCTAAGGGTGCCAGTGAGTTATCAGTGGAGGTAGGCATCAAATTCGGCATTGTTTTCAGCTGGGTTCTCTAACAGTTCACTGCCTTTCATATGCAGATGATTTGTTATGCAATAATTTAATTCAATGGTTTTCACGAAGAATGCCACAGAGGGCCTGCTTCATGTGTGTTACTTTGTTGTTGCCCTGGTGACATTTGAAGAGCCCTCAGGCAACTGCAGCTATCTGAGGATTCCAGAGAGCAACTTCATGTGAACAAAAAGGCTAAGTGTTACGGTGCAGCTGTTCAATGCATATTCTCAAGTTCTGCACCATGAATTAATACTTTTCTTCTGGCTTCTTATTTTCTTGCCTCTAGTCAGTATGTTAAATAAATTCAGCTTTCCATGAGAGGTTGAACTTATACATAATCAAATAACTCAAAAATTTTTAATGAAATTTTGTGAAACCTTTTAAATTACGTACCCCTAAAATCATTCTGTAAATATACTAAAGTCATGGAATTACAGGATTTTTTTTTGTCTTTTAAATTCTTTGTGACAATTTAGTTTTTATGACATATAAAAAATTGTATATATTTAAGGTGTACAACGGGATGTCTTCATATACATTGTGAAATGACTATCACATTCCAACTAATTAACATATCTATTCCCTGTATATAATTACCATTTTGGCACCCTTTGACCAAAATCACTCCATTTTCCCCTCTTCCCCGCTCCAGGCAACCACCATCCTACTTTCTACTTCTATAGTTTGACTATTTTAGATTCTACGTAAAAGGGAGATCATGCAGTATTTCTCTTTCTGTGTCTTGCATACTATTTTGCTTAGCATAACTTCCTCCAGCTTCATCCATGTTGTCACAAATGACAGGATTTTCTTCTTTTTTAAACCTGAATAATATTCCATTGTGTGTGTGTGTGTGTGTGTGTGTGTGTGTGTGATTGTATAAAATCACTTTCTTTCTTTTTTTTTTTTTTGAGACAGAATCTGGCTTTGTCACGCAGGCTGTAGAGCAATGATGCAATCTCGGCTCACTGCAACTTCCACCTCCCGGGTCCCAGTGATTCTCCTGCCTCAGCCTCCTGCGTAGTTGGGATTACAGGTGCCTGCCACCATGCCTGGCTAATTTTTGTATTTTTAGTAGAGACACGGTTTCACCATATTGGCCAGGCTGGTCTTGAACTCCTAACCTCAAGTGATCCGCCCCCATCAGCCTCCCAAAGTGCTGGGATTACAGGCGTGAGCCACCGCTCCTGGCCAAAATCACATTTTCTTTATCTGTTCACTGCAGGACATTTAGGTTGTTTCCATATGTTGACTATCGTGCAAAATGCTGCAGTGAACATGGGAATGCAGAGAGCTCTTTACAATCCTGTAGGACTGCTTGATCATATGTTCCATTTTGAATTTTGGGGGAACCTTCCTACTTTTTCCATAATGGTTGTATAAAGTTATATTCCTAACAACAGTGAACAAGGGTTCTACTTTCTCCACATCTTTGCCGACATTTGCTATCTTTTATCTTTTTTACAATAGTCACCCTAAAAGGTATGAAGTGATATCTCATTATGGTTTTGACCTGCATTTACCTGATAATTACAGATGTGGAGCACCTTTTCACATGTTTATTGGCATTCTGAATTTCCTTTTTTAAGAAGTGTCTATTTTGGTCCCTTGCCCATTTTTTAATCCAGTTGTTTGTATTTTTGGTATTGATTTGTATGAGTTCCTTATATATTTTGGATATTAAGAGTTTTAAGTAGTCATTAATAGCTGTGAGCTCTTTGAAATCTTGAATAAAGCAGGTCATCAAGAAATGCTATGAACAAATAAATATAGCCTTTGACGTCCATTTCAGATTTCTTTTCAAGAGGGTGCTTCTAAAGTAACTATTGCGCAAAAGTCCTCTGAAAAAATAGGTCAAGAAGTGATATCAGTTCCACTATGGAAATTATTGGCTACAAAGTGTCTGTAATCACCACACGTACTTCTGACACTTACTTTAACTCTAAACTTGCAAATCCAAGTAAGGGCACCGAGGCTTGGAGTGAAGACGCCCCCAGAGACCGGAAACCCGGAATTTCCAGGAGCTCTGGTAGGTTCTGCTAATTCAACAAAAGCCTTCTTTAAAAGCCATGGAGGACTTCATGCTCTTTGCAACATCCATGCAAGAAAAGAGGCTCTCATGATTATGCTATAAAGTTGTAGAGCAAAGTAATTTAGACAGAATGGATATAAAAATAAACAGGGGCTTGTGATGCTCATGAGAGAGAAAAGAAAATGGATTCACATATTTTTGTCATCCTGGAGTCAGAAAATAATTTGCAGACTATCCAATAGAGCAACAAAGGATGAGGTCTGCAAGCTCCTCATCTGGCTCTGACCCCCCTTGCTAGTCTTCTCTTCACTGGTTCTTTTTCTTGCACTTCAGGTCCCAGCAACATCAAATAATTCCTCATGCTGCTCCGTGCATCTGTTTCTTTGCCTGTGCTCTGTACTTCCTTCTCCTTCCAGCGTAATTTCTCTCCTTTAAGGCTCAACTCAGACACCTCCTCTGTGACAAGCCACTCCACCCTCTGATCTCTCCCTACATCTTCATTCTCGTTTTCTTATTTTGTTTTGTTTTGAGGCGGGGTTTTGCTCTTTGTTGTCCAGGCTGGAGTGCAATGGTGCAAGCTCTGCTCACTGCAATCCCTGCCTCCCAGCTTCAAGTGATTCTCCTGCCTCAGCCTCCCAAGTAGCTGGGATTACAGGCATGCGCCACCATGCCTGGCTGATTTTGTATTTTTTTTTTTTTTTTTTTTTTAGTAGAGAACAGGTTTCGCCATGTTGGTCAGGCTAGTCTCGAACTCCTGACCTTAGGTGATCCACCTGCCTCAGGCTCCCAAAGTGCTGGGATTACAGGTGTGTGCCACCACACCTGGTCTGTTCTTCATTCTTCTACTACCATACTTGTCCTAAGTTCCTTGAGTGTTAGTTAAAATTAGGGTCTTTTTCATCTTTTTTCTCAGCGCAGAGCATAGCAGAGTGTCTGACACATGATGTTCACTCAATAAATGTTTTTCATGGATGAATGAATGTAGCTAATTTCTCCCATTTGCATAAAAAAACCAAGGGCTAGAGGTTATTTGCTCCTTCCTCTTAATTATGTGATGGTCTTTACATAATTAGCAACTAAGTATTTTTTGTATAATTGAGACATTAACTAAATTTGAATAATCAAGGAGGCCTGTAAAAGGTCTCACTGCTTCCACTCTTGGCCTGTATTGTCTTTTCCTTCCACATTTTACATCATAAACCAGGTGAACTGCTCACAGCAAATCATACCACAAAGCATATCCAGACTCTCTCCCAGGCATAAGGCTGCAGAGGAGCTGGCTACCTGTCGACCCCATTCCCTAAACCTCTCCCTGTAGCTCACTGCATTCCAGCCCTGCCCACCTCCCCACCTATCCACAGACACTTCCACAGGCTCCTGCTTCAGGACTCATTCCCGTCCTTTTCCTTCTGCCTAGAACATTCTTTCTCCCAGATCTCTGAATGTCCCTGCTTCAACACCACTTCTCCAGAGAGCTCTTTTGCAACGAACTGAATGTCTGTGTCCCCCCAAATTTCATATGTTGAAGTCCCAACCCCCAATTTGATGGTATTGGGAGATGGGGCTTTTAGGAGGTAATTAGGTCATGAGAGGAGAGCTCTGGTGAATGGGATTAGTGACCTTATAAAAGGGACCACAGAGAGATTTCTCACTCTCTTTCTGCCAGGTGGGGATACAACCAGAAAACGGTTGTCTGCAGACTGCAAAATGGTCCTTTTTAGAATCCAACCATGCTGGCACCCTGATCTCGGACTTCCAGCCTCCAGAACTCTGAGAAATACATCTGCGGTTTAAGCCACCAGTCTGTGATATTCTGTCAGAGCAGCCCACACCACCTGAGACACCTTTTCTGTTCATTGTATCCCAAATAGCACCCCCTTTCAGTCTCCAGCTTCTCTACATTTTTTGTTTTTTCTTCATAATATGTTAATTACAACACTTACATATAATTATTATTGTCTTCACCACTTGAATAGAAGCTCAGTAAGGCTGCTGATTTTGTCAGTTGTGTTCAACACTGAATCCTCAGTGCTGTGAGTGTTTAGCATAGTAGGTCCTTAAGAAATATCTGTTGAATAAATTAAGTGAATGAGAACCTTGCAGTCTTCGTAAAAATAAAATCATATAATTTGGGAAATTACTCAAGAAATTCATTTTTTTCTTAAGCTCTATAATAATAATGATAATAATAATAATAATTTTAAGTGGCCAAAAGGGACATTTCCATTTTAAACAGATGACAAATGTATTTTTAAATTTTAACTATGCTGGCTGGGTGCAGTGGCTCACGCTTGTAATCCCAGCACTTTGGGAGGCCAAGATGGGCAGATCCTTTGAGGTCAGGAGTTCGAGACAAGCCTGGCCAACATGATGAAACCCCATCTCTACTAAAAATACAAAAATTAGCTGGGCTTGGTGGCGGGCACCAAATCCCAGCGACTCAGGAGGCTGAGGCATGACAACAGCTTGAACCTGGGAGGCGGAGGTTGCAGTGAGCCAAGATCGTGCCACTGCACTCCAGCTTGGGCAACAGAGTGAGACTCAGTCTCAAAAAATAAAATAAAAAATAAATTTCAACTGTGCCTTCTCCATTTCCCTCCTCCTTCCAACATGCAATAACAACAGCAGTATTAGGTTCCTTTAGCTGTAAAATGAAAATTTCCAATTGCACCTTGGAAGGAGGCTGGAGGGTAGGAGTTTATCTGGCACAAGTCTACAAAGCTGACAGGTGCACCAAACACCTGAGGGTGGGATCATGGCAGGACAGGTGGGGTTTGGGGTCATCAGAGGTAAACTGAGGAGGAACTCACTTAGGAGGGAGCAAGTCAATGCCTTTCATGTCCTTCAGTCTTTCCTTTAATCAGTCACTGAGTCAGTTAGGCTGCCAAGAAACACTTATGAAACATGGGAAAGGCTTTGCTCTTGAAGGTAAATAAGGTACCATCTTTTCTCTTGAAAAGTTGGCACTCTAGAGACTAATTTCAGAAACAGGCATCTTGCTCAGGAATGAGTGGCCAAGTATGATTTCACTTATAATCACAAGAGTCAGTGTGACTTGAAGTTGGGCTGTAATCTCAAACTTGTCACTAAGGAGATAGGTGACCTGCGACAGGTGAATTTAACCTCTCTGAAGTTCCATCAGCTCTTCTAAAATGAATGACTTGGACAAGATCATCTATAAGACATCCATGTGCTCTAATACTTCATGACTCTGAAAAGAAAGAAGAGGTAAAAATACTGGCTGGAATTCCCTTGTCATATTAAAAAGCTTGAAGAAAAAAATATCATATAATCTATCAACAATTCACCTTTTAGAAGTTTGCTAGGCACTGATTTGCAAGAGAAGTAAGAGAAGGCATCCATTCTTGTATTTCCTCAACAATTAGGTTATTTTACTATGTGGATTATACAGCAGAGGGTGAAAGACTTTTTTATTGCAAGACAAAGTTTCTCTATTCTAGTACAAAAGAAATCTTGCTGGTGAGACAAGGACCAGATTGAAATACTCAGCAGAGTGGATGGAAAAGGGGGAAACTTGAAGCCAGATGAGACCCCAGTCTGCACTTTACTACCTGCACTGAACTTGGCCAAGCTCCTTCACTTACCTCATCTTTAAAGTAATGATCGGGACCTCAGTGTCATGGAAGGATGACATACGGAAAAACCCTTAATCAGGGCCTGACACACAGTGGACCCTTGTCAGGGCCGGTCCTCCTGCCCTCTCACCCCCAAGACATAAAAGGAGAGACCCTCAAGAGGTGGGAGTGGGCATCAGTAGAATGGAATTGGCAAGGAAACCATGAAGGGCTTGAGCCAGCTCTTTAAAAGTGGGCAGGATCTAGGTAGGCAGAGAGAGAGATAAAGGTATCTGACCTGGAAAACATTCCATGGCATAAGCCATGAGCCTGAAATAGCCATGAGAGTTTAGAGCCATTTCCAATAACTGATGGAAGGACAGCGCCAGGCAGGCGGTAAACTAACACCTGGAAAGGTTGTTATGAAATAAATACACACACACTCCTACACCCCCCACACCCCCGCAGCACACACACACCACACACTCACACATTTTAAAACACAGCCTGTATTTTAAAAAGCTTTTCTGGTAATTCCGATGCTCCATGAGGTTTGGGTGTCACTGGCTGGATGGAGGAAACAGCAGCTGACTGACCTGGACAGGACAGAGCTCACACTGGGCAGCAGGAAAGTGATGGGAAAGGTCAGCACTGGAGTAGGATCCTGCACTCAAATCCCCCCTGCCACGCCCCTGCCATGGAGCCCTGGGAAGCCACATGATGTTTCCTATCCTCATTTGTCTCATTAATGCAATATAGATCACGGCACCAGCTTTGTCTCCTGTGAGGGACTTTTGTTACAATCTGTTGATTTTAAACCACTGTTATATTACATTCATAGACTAACACTTAGCTGTAAAGCGCTAGAGAAAAAATCAGGATCACCATTAATCCCCATCATTATCATTGAGACTCTGGGATGCTGGAACGTCACAGCCAGCTCCCTCTGTGACGCCCTGTGTGAGGCAACAGTGGGGCAGGACTCAGAAAATGGTTCCATGCTGTCACTACGACACCCATGAACTGTGATGCCTTCCTAAGTGCTAGACTGTGATTAGGGAGGAGGTCCTGCAGTCACTGGGGTCTCATAAGTCATGAGAGTCATGCTGCTCTCTCAAACCTACATAGCTACAAGTAGTGGGTATGTGCCTTGCACACGCCACTTAACCTCTCCCAGCCTTGGAGGTTTCTTCCGCCTAAAGTAGGTTAGTAACGGTAAGCATAGTCAACACGTACCATTATGTAGTCTGTGCCATACACACAGCAAGCAACCAACGAGGTGTGTGGAGGCTGAAATTCAGCCCCAGCTACATTCGCCAAGCCGCACAACTACGGGGCTGCATTGTCACAGAAGAGGCAACTTTTTCTAATTCATCATCCCAGAGAGGACTGATGTGAATTTTCTAAATCACAGCAAGGTGCTGTTTGTGCTAACAGTGACCTTGGTAGTACCTGCTGAGAAGCCTGGGCATTAAGTACGAACATACATGGAGTCCTTAGCACAGTGCCAGGAATACAACAGAGTCCAATACTGGGTAGCTGTTAATGTTAAAATATTATTCATTCATTCATTCATTCATTCATTCACTCAGCAAGCATTCATTGTGCACCTCCTGTATACGAGCTACATGCTAGGGCAGCTGGCATGTCTGCAATGAATAAGACATTACCCTTTCCCTGGATGAGCTTGTGGTTTAAGGGTAAACAGAGGCACAAGTAAATCATTATATTCAAGTATGGATACAGGAGGGCTTCTCCAGAGTGATCTTATAGCTTAAATTTCTGAATACTAATGACTGTGCTATTAAGGTTTAATTTATTTATACAAATTCAGCATTTCATATCTGGAAAGTAAAACTTGTTATAACTCTTTGATAAAGCTGCTTACACATCTTATACTTCCCTGTGTTCAGATTAGACACACAAAACAGCGTAATCAAGCCACTGTTACAGGACCACCACCTGTGTCCACTTGGGTGCCAGGACCCTGCTGTCAAAGACGGGTCCACTTCCTTACAGCATGGCCTAGAATTGGCTGATTATAATCTGCCTGCTGGCCATGTTCGGCGGCTCACACCTGTAATCTCAACATTTGGGGAAGCCGAGGTGGAAGGATTGCTTGAGCCGGAGAGTTTGAGGCCAGCCCAGGCAACATGGCGAGACTCTGTCTCTTCAAAAAATTTTAAAAAATTAGCTGGGCATGGTAGCATGTATCTGTAGTCCCAGCTACTCAGGAGGCTGAAGTGGGAGGATGGCTTGAGCCACAGAAGTTGAGGCTTCAGTGAACCAAGATCATACCACTGCACTCCAGCCTGGGTGACACAGCAAGACCCTGCATCAGAAAAAAAAAAAAAAAAAAAAAATCTCCTTACTTGTGTTCCTGTTCAGAACTACTCAAATATATTATTGGACGAAGTAGCCTAAGAACAAGTGAAAACGCATGCATGCACTCTTATTTTCAATTGCCCAGAAATATCAGGTTGGCGAAAAAGTAATTGTGGTTTTTGCCATTGAAAGTAATGGCAAAGACCGCAATTATTTTTGCACCAACATAATACTTCACATTAAATAATTTTTAAACACAAGAAATATATATATATACATATATGTGTATATACTTTACAAGGTTAAATGTAAAATATTTACATTTGCATTAGCAAAGGAGGATTTAACCTATGCAATTTTATAAGACTAGACTCCAGTCAGCTTTAGTGTTCTTCCCAGAGACAAATGGGAATAATGACAAAATAAAATGTTGGCAGATATAAAATCCCTGATGATAAATGATAGGCTTTATTACTACCTCTCCTAATTTCCTTTTCTGAGTAAGTACCCTAGGTGAAACCTACACAAGAAATAGCTTTAATGGTTTTAATAGTAGTGGTTTAATGAACTAATCTATTATGAGCATTGTAAATATTTAATTAAGAAACAGCTTAATTAAGACATTTAAAAAAAAAGATCTGCAAGTCTATCATATCAAGAATTGTACCTTGTCCCAATTTCCTATTATTCCTCAGTACCACAATACTTTTTAAAAAACTAATTAAAGTATTTGCTTCAATAGATGTCATAAGGAAATACACCCACTGTATCAGTAACTCTGCAAACATCAAGGGTCATATTATTGCCTTACTTTATAATGCTGTTGTCAGAATCAATAAACAATAAAATAAAACAAACACACTTTCTTTTTTGGGGGTTCACCTTCCCCAAAAGCAAGGGGCACAGAGGATGTGGACTGTAGATTGTAGATACTCAAGGGACTGTTTCCAAGGTCCTTTCAGTGATTTACACATGGCTGTTGTCTTACGTATATAACACCAAGTCACCAATGAAGGTGAATTCACAAAGCAAGTCATGGCTCTACAAGGAACTGGCTTCCCCTGAGTGCAGGACCAGCTACATCATTTGCAGGGTCCAGGACAAAATGAAAATGTGGGCCCTCCATTCAATAATTATTAGGAATTTCAAGATGGTAACAGCAGAACATTAAACCAAATGAGGGGCCCTTCTATGCATGGGGCCCTGTGTGACTGCAGAGGTCACATGACCCTGCAGTCAGCCCTGCCGGGGTGTGGTGCAAAGACTGTTGAGATCTTAGAGGAGTTTGCAGGCTCTGGACTCCTGACTTGTCCCCTCTTGTCCCTTCTTCAATTCTGGTAGATGTAGTTCCAATAGCAGAAGGTACCAGTTATAAGTTGCTGGTATAAGTTGCTAAGTAGCCAAAGCTTCATGGGAGTGACACTGGTAGGTTTCCTAGGGTACACTTATGGGCTTCTGCCCTTTCTCTCAACTATCAGACCAACCCATGAAATCCAGACAGAAAAGGTACTAAAAGACTGAGGACATTAAGGTTCTTTTAGACTCACAGTCTAGTTTTACGGACTCATTGATCTTTAAAGTTAAATGGGACCTTAGAGATTATCTAGTCCAATTTCTCTCATTTTAATTAGGTCTCCATCAAATTCCATTTAGGCCAAAAGCATGCAGATGAATTCTCATTTGCATAGCTCTACAGCTGATGGTGATTTTCATGATGAAATCATAGTTGACAGTCTTTCAGAAAGACAAAATGTTAGTATAATGAAAGATTCATGATATAACACTAATGGATCGATACGAGATGCTGCCAGCCATGCTAACAATATATTTAGCATTTGATTTTTTAAAAAATCCCAGTCAGAGCAAGGAGAGTGAGCTGAATGTCTTAGTTCTTGGAATTCCCCGGACATGGGATCTAGAATGAGTTTATAAGATATAGGAGATCGAGACCATCCTGGCTAACATGGTGAAACCCTGTCTCTACTAAAAATACAAAAAATTAGCCAGGCCTGGTGGCATGTGCCTGTAGTCCCAGCTACTCAGGGATGCTGAGGCAGGAGAATTGTTTGAACCCGGGAGGCAGAGCTTGCAGTGAGCCGAGATCGCGCCACTGCACTCCAGCCTGGGCGACAGAACGAGACTCCGTCTCAAAAAAAAAAAAAAAAAAAAAAAAAGAAAGAAAGATACAGGAACAAAGCATATGAATCTAGAAGTGAAGGAAATGGGTGGTTTCGGGTGGGGGTTAAAGGATCTCCTTTATCAGGAACACATGCCTCTGCTCCTCTATTCCCTACTTATATGTATGTTGTCTTCAATAATCCCTTACATAGGGTTTATTATGGGCCAGACACTGTGCTAAGTTCTTTGCAAATATTAACTCATTTAATCCTCATAACAACCCTCTAAGGTAAGTACTATGCTTATCCTCCTCTTTAAAGATGAAGAAACTGACAAACATTGAGATTAATTATCTTGCCCAAGGGCCCACTGGTTTAACTGGTGGAGGCAGGATTCAAACTCATGTAGCTTTGACTCCAGTAGCTGTTCTTAACCACTAGATCGTGATGCTGTGCCAGTCATCTTCCATCATGCCCTAATACCACCAACGCTACCCTCTACTACACAGCTATAGGTACCAAAAGTTAAAGGACATGCATTTAAGACACTGTACGATCTATGCTTCTAGCACTGTAGTTGTGACAAATATTTATGTCACCATATGACTAAACTGATGCTAATTTCACAGATGTTAATACCCATTTTTTGATGGGTTTTGATTTTATATGTATGATATCCCGAATAGCTTCCACCCCTTTCCCACCCTTATGGTGCTACTCTAAAGGCTACACATAAACTTTTCATTTGTCATTGCTTTGTTTTAGATGTAAGAGCTAGAAATCAAACACTTAGCACAAAGCCTCTCTTCTTTCTGTCTAGAAAGAATAAAACCTTCTATAAGATAATACTTGAAATATGCAAAAGCTTTTTTGACTTATGTTCATTCTAACAATAGGTTCTCTTTTATATCTACTGCTTAGGAAATCTTTTCTTGGCACTAAAAGAAAGACACAATGGCTGGGCACGGTGGCTCATGCCTGTAATCCCAGCACTTTGGGAGGCCAAGGCAGGTGGATCACGAAGTCAGGAGTTCAAGACCAGCGAGACTCTGTCTCAAAGAAAAAAAAAAAAAAGGAAAATACAATTTATTACCAAGACTATGAGGACAACACCTTGTGGCCAGGAAAGGTGCAATCCATCATTGTTTTCTAGTTGGTTGTTAAGATTTCTGTGATGAATACAACTCAACATCAGGTAAGGGAGGGAAGCACTATCTTGCCATCTTTGTAGTGTCATTGTGACAACATGTATGCTCCCACAAAGGGGTAGATTAGCATAACTTGTTACGCTTTTTATGATATTCAAACATTCATACTTTTAGATTGTTCTTCTAATAATAAATATTTATTTCCAATGGAAAAACACTTTTTTTTTTTGAGATAGGTTCTCGCACTGTCACCCAAGTTGGAGTGCAGTGGTGCAATCATGGCTCACTGCAGTCTCAACTTCTAGGGCTCAAACAGTCCTCCCACCTCAGCCTCCCAAGTAGGAGTAGCTAGGACAGGCATGTGACACCATGTTCAGCTAATTTTCTTTATTTTTTGTAGAGACTGTGTCTCCCTGTTTCCCAGTGTGGAAAAACACTTTCAAAGATGCTTCAAGAAATTTGAAAATGTTTCCATTTTATCCAGATGCAGAGAGAATAAGAAGCATAAGACCGTCCAGTTTAATATCATTGCAAGCAAATGTATGAATTTTTATGGATTGCATAATTGTCTCTCTTGTTCATTGAATTTCCTATATAGGAAGGAGAAAGGAGCATTCAACAAACACAATATGCCATGATGCACTATAGATAATGAAGCCTCTATTGTACAAAAAACCAGAAACATAAGATTCCGAAAATTTTATTTTGGATAAAAATGTTACTAAAGAAAGATACTGCCTGAGAGTGTAAGATGTCTTGACACAGTAGATTTGCAAATAAAATATTGTGTAGTCATGGTACATTCTATACTGCTCTTGTGCAATTTCTGGAAGCTTGCTTCATTTCTGGTCAGATAGATGAGTTAAGTGATTTGGGCAGCATAGTAAAATTTATGTGCCTCACCAAGATACAGCCATGGTACTGAATTAATATCCTGCACTACTGTCCCAACATGCTTTGACAAGGATGCTATTTCATGGCTCAATACATACTTATGGACTAACTACAAACGTGACAAAAATGTTTGTCCTTCAACTCAACTGTTTTAGGACTAAACATTCAAGGACTCTGAAAAAAGCCCAGAAATGTTGTAAGACTTTTAAAACCACTTTTATTTTAATTTTGCAAGCTTGCTAAACTTGCAAAAGGACAGAATAGAAATATACTGTTGGATAAACCCCTAGGAAACTTCACAAAGTCTTAAAGCAAAATTTTCTCCATAAGCTGCTTTGTTCAACATAAGATGTAAAAAGCACAAAAGAGAAGTAGATATTAATTTAATTAGACATGCTCTATGTCTAAATGATCAAGTTGGTGGCTTACAAAAAATCATATTCTGCGGTCCTCTCAAGAAATTTCCGTGAACGGCATGGCGCGGTGCCTCAAGCCTGTAATCCCAGCACTTTGAGAGGCCGAGGTGGGCGGATCACAAGGTCAGGATATCAAGACCAACCTCGCTAACATGGTGAAATCCTGTCTCTACTAAAAATACAAACAAATTAGCCGGGTGTGGTGGCTTCAACTTGGGAGGTGGAGGTTGCAGTGAGCCAAGATCGCGCCACTGCACTCCAGCCTGGGCAACAGAGCGAGACTCCATCTCCAAAAAAAAAAAGAAGAAGAAAAAAAGAAATTTCAGCAAACCAGCTGGGCTTGTGCCTCTTATTCAGAGCAGCCACCAGCAATTAATGAATATGGTCTTTCTTTGTTCCAATTCAAGGAGGACACTGTATTGCCCCCCAGGGTGGGCCAGCATATTGCAGATAGGTTAGGCCAAGGTTAAGTTATACTCTTTACAAATGCAAACTTTTTTTTTTTTTGAGATGGAAGCTCTGTGGCCCAGGCTGGAGTGCACTGGTACAATCTCAGCTCACTGCAACCTCCTCCTCTTGGGTTCAAGTGATTCCCCTGCCTCAGCCTCTGGAGTAGCTGGAATTACAGGCATATCCCCACCATACCTGGCTAATTTTTGTATTTTTAGTAGATACGAGTTTTCACCATGTTGGCCAGGCTGGTCTTAAACTCTTGACCTCAAGGGATCTGCCTGCCACGGACAGCTTCCCTAAGTGCTGGGATTACAGGCATAAGCCACTCTGCCGGGCCACAAATACAAACATTTAAGACATTGGTTATCTATTTATATGCTCTGAAAAATTTTACCTTAACCAGTGGTGTCAGAGGCAAAGCATAACCCTTAAAGGTCAGTAAATGGATGCTATATTGGAAAAATCAATATGCACAGCCTTTCCTAAGAGCTAAGCTTTGTTTGATCAGACTATTCCTGGGTATCAGGACACTGGCCAAGTCCTGCCAAAAGTAAAGCTCTTATCCCATTATACATAGGCCCAACCAGTTATAGTAACCAGAGGAGTGCTCATGCTAAACCATTTTTTATTTAATAAACTGTGTTTTTCTTTTTTGTACATATGCAGGCAACTTGAGAAGTATTTTCCTTAAAAAAAGTTTGTTTGTTTGCTTTTTTACTTTGCAATATAATTTTTAAATTAAAAAGGCATTTGATTAGTGAGGGTTTTTTTATAGTTTTTTTTTTTTTTTTTTAAGAGATGGGGTCTCACTGTGCCACCCAGGCTGAAGGGCAGTGGCATGATCATAGCTTACTGAATCTTTGAATTCCTGGGCAAGAGCTATCTTCCCGCCTCAGCCTCCTGAGTAGCTGGGAGCACAGAGGCACGAGCCAACATGCCCATCAATGATTATTTTTGTCCATCAACAGTTCTAGAACCAAATTTATAACTCTATCACAAAAGATTATTTAATATAGCAGTACTATTGTGATAGAAGAATGTTGAATTTAGAAATAATGTTGCTCTCTTTCTATTTTCCTGAAAATTCAGTACGTGCGTATGTACTAATAGTACTTGCATATGGACATGTTTATGTCCAAATATTAACCAAAGAGCCCCCCAGGACTTGGCCCTTGGCCCCTTCCCCTTATCTGCAATCTCTTCTAAGTAGCTCCACCCAGTTCCCAAGTTTTATAAAGTAGTCATATGCCAATAATTCCCACATTATATCTCTGGCTCTGACTTTCCTACAAAGCCGATACTTATGCATCCAATTCTTTGACTTTTACTTTTGGATGTCTAGTAGGCATTCCAAAGCTAATGGAGCCAACAGAGAACCTTTCAGTCCTTTTTCTCTCCCATGCAAATCTGCCAGTTATCCTCATCTTGGCCAACATTGCTACACTCCACTTAGCTGCTCAGATCAAAACCCTAAAACTTAAAGTATAATAATAGTAAAATTAAAAAAAATTATTAATTAAAAAAATAAATCTGGCTGGGCTCGGTGGCTCATGCCTATCATCCCAGCACCTTGGGAGGCGGAGGTGGGAACATTGTTTGAGCCCAGGAGTTTGAGACCAGACTGGTCTGGGCAACATGAAGAAACCCCACCTCTACAAAAATGCAAAAATTAGCCAGGAGTGGTGACGCAAGACTGTAGTCCCAGCTACTCGGAAGGCTGATGTGGGAGGACGCTTGAGTCTTCAAGGTTGAGGCTGCACTGAGCCATGATTCCACCACTGTACTCCAGACTGGGCAACAGAATGAGACCCTGTCTTAAAAAAAAAAAAAACAAAAAAAACAAAAAAACAAATCTAGTAGTCCCTCTCCCTAGCTTCCAACAACCAACCTGTTATTGTCTCTATTTCAAGACACACTCCAAATCTGTTCCTTTCTCTCCATTTCTATCACTATCACCCTAGTCCATGTCACTGTTTATCTCTCACCTAGACCATCACTGGTAGTAATTTATTCAGGTCTTGTCACTCCTCTGCTTGAAGCCCTTTGTTCTTATCTCCTGTAGAACCAAATCAAAACTTCTTTTCCTGGCAACAAAGCCTAACTTTATCTTATAACCTGACCCTCTGTCTACACTTCTGACATCCACTCTTGCCACCTATTTTATTATTCTCCAGGCACGACTGATCTTTTTTTTTCTGTCCCTGTGATATGACAAGTTCCTTCTGACCTCAATTAAGCAAAACTTTTCTTAGGGCTTACAATATAACCCTGTATTTGCCCCAGAATTCTGCAAGTTATTATGTGGGAATTAAGGTAAGTCAGTGGTTCTCAACCTGGATTGCACAGTGAAATCTTCTGCAGGGCTTTTAAAAATATGGATACCAAGACCCCATCTGAATTGAATCAGAATCTCTGGGAGGAGGACAGAGAATTAGTACTTCTGAAAGGCTCCAAATGAGTCTATGTGGCTAAAGTTGACAACCCTGATATAAGTGATGCGCTCTTCTTTTCTAATTTTAATTGTATATTTTCTTGACTTAGATTTTTTTTGTTATTGTTAATATAAATAGCATCTAAACATAGTATCATCTCAAAAGATGTTTAAAAAACAAACAAAAAATGCTGACAGAATAGAATGGTCAATTCTTCACAGAAAAGTGATGATAAAACGGATATAAAATACATGAAAAGAATAGGTGAGTATCATCCTGTACTTTTGATATTATAGAACACATTTAGAGGTTAATGAGGAAGTTTTTGTGGCTCATGTTTTATTCTTGATCTTGCTTTGCATTGAAGTCCCAATCTTGTGTTTATATCACTTCACAGGATGCTACTGTTGACTTTGAGAATGAATGAACCTGTTTTAACATGACAAGAACTCACGGAAATTTGGTGGAATTAATGTTTCTAACAAAACTTGAACTTTTCACTGTTTTAAGTCAGAATATTTTTGGCAGCAATATAACTTCCTGTGTCTATGATAAATGATTTAAAATGAGACTATAAAGAAGATCAAAAGACTTAGACATCAATTAGCTCACAGGCTACCTAAATATTGTTATATGAGTATAATGGAATCAAACATATGGATTACATTTCCATTAAAATAGAGTAGGGTTTTAAAGCAGAGAAGCAGAAAGCTTTAGGAAAGTCATTTGAATGTTCTTAGACTTTAACAGCTAAAAAGTAATTCAAGCTGCTTACAAACACCAAAAGCTAACGGGTATGCTTCTGCCTAAAGAATTTAATGATGCCATAAAAGTTTAGAATTGTCACCAGCAGTGGTTGATTAGGGAACTGGGGAAGCCAAAATAACCTGTCACTCTCCCTCCTTGAAGAAACCTGCTGTGCATGTAGGGTTTACAACAGCATCTCATTCTTGTAGCTCTCCCAATGGTTGTGGGCAGAATGAACCACAGAGGGGCCCTGACAAGCTAGATGTATGGCTGTTTGTTTGTTTCAAATCCCTATAAGCCCATATACTAACAAGTGCAATGGGATGATTAGGGGACAAGCTACTTTAGGTGCACAGGGTTATTCTTGTTACTCCAGGAGGGAAGAAAGAGTACTTTTCCAGTCCTTTTTGTTGTTCTTTTGTAATTGAACTGCAAGTGACAGAGGGTCTTAGAAAGGATTTGGGGGTCCACAGGTCTCCACAAAGTCCAGGGAGGAGGCCATGTGGTACAATAGGAAATAGGCACAGATGGCTTTTGACTTCTGATGACCTGAATTTGAATCCTGCTTTGAACACTAACAACTAAACAATTACCATCATTATTGTAATAATGGATACTGAGATGACAGTGAGAAAAACTTGCTGGGCCCCATGAGGAGCATAATTTTAGAAAATTAAGAAGTATGCATGGACAACAATTCCACAATCTAGTGGAAATTTAGCAACTGCCACAGAATTGGAAAGCCCAATAAGAGCTCCCAATATAAGTTCTTCTTTAACAATAACTCCTTTTCATATTTTTGCAATGAAGTGAATATATTTGAACATCATTCATATCTTATCTTTCCATTGGTTTCATTATTTGTGTCACTGTGACCTACGTTAAGAAATGCTTTTCCCAGGCTATTTGTTCAAGCAAAAAAAAAAGGTCTTGCTTTGGGGCTTCCTTGTTAGGAAGATTTCAGATTTGACCTGGCATTTGCTAAGGACAATCTTAAATGCTTTTGTACCTGTGGTATCCAGCCTCCAGTTTGGCCCTCAGTCATCCCCACCTCCTGGTAGCCACTTCGTGTGTAGTCAGTTCCCTCCCACATGATATGTCACTTCTGAGATCAGGTTACAAACACTGCAATTTCTGTCTTGAGTGCATGCTCTCTTCTCTCCGACCTCTGCCATATTGTGTGTCAGGCACACAGGGCAAGAAATTGAAGCTTCCAGCCAACAGCCAGAGAGAAACCAAGGCCTGCCAACAACTAGGTGAGCGAGCTTGGAAGCAGATCCATCAGACCCAGTCAAGCCTTCAGATGACTGCCACCCCAGCTGACAGCTTGAAGGCCATCTTATGAGATACCCTAAGACAAAACCACCCAGCTAACCTCCCAGGTTCAAGCAATTCTCCTGCCTCAGCCTCCTGAGTAGCTGGGACTACAGGTGCATGCCACCACGCCAGGCTAATTTTTTTGTATTTTTTTTTTTTTAGTAGAGATGGGGTTTCACTATGTTGGCCAGGCTGTCTTGAACTTCCGACCTCAGGTGATCCACCTGCCTCAGCCTCCCAAAGTAGTAGGATTACAGGCATGAGCCACTGCACCTGGCCACAAATACAAGTTAATTATAAAGCACTTTGAACACTGTTCCACTGACTAAGTATAGTAAGAAGAAAATTTTAGGCAAGTTAAAGAAGTTCCAGCACTAAGCTTACTTGATAAAAACAGATATAAAAGCAAGACAGAAAATAAGCCAATAGCCTAATATCATCTGTTGACAGAACAGATGCCCTCTTGGGGCGTATTCATATACAGTTATACACCATGCAACGTTTCAGTCAATGACGAACTGGACTGCATATATGACAGTGTTCCCATAAGCTTACAATGCCATGTTTTTAGCGTACCCTTTCTATTTCTTTTTTTGAGACAGAGTCTCGCTCTATTACCTAGGCTGGAGTGCAGTGGCACAGTCTTGGCTCACTGTAACCTCTGCCTCCTGGGTTCAAATGACTCTCATGCCTCAGCCTCCCATGTAGCTTGGATTACACATGTGTGCCACCACACCTGGCTAATTTTTTTGTTTGTTTGTTTGTTTTAGTAGAGATGGGGTTTCACTACGTTGGCCAGGCTGGTCTCAAACTCCTGTCCTCAAGTGATCTGCCCGCCTTGACCTCCCAAAGTGCTGAGATTACAGGCATGAGCCACCACGCCTGACTGCTGTACCCTTTCCTTTTAGATGTGTTTAGAGACACACATACTTGCCATTGTGTTACAATTGCCTACAGTATTTAGTATAGTAATATGCTCTAGAGGTTTGTAACCTAGGAGAAATAGGCCATACCATATAGCCTAGGTGTGTAGTAGGCTATACCATCCAGGTTTGCGTAAATACATTCTATGATTTACACTTGATTCACTCAACTAATGAAATCACCTAACAATGCATTTCTTAGACTATATCCTCATTGTAAAGTGATGCGTGCTATGGTTGGTTATTCTGGTACTGTGAACTGAACCATACAAAGAACACTTTTACAAATGAAGAACATTTTCACCTAGAATTGATGCCAACATTAATAACTTAAGTATTTCAGTGTCTCATGGCCAAAGTTCCATATTTTAGCTACCTTAGCAAGAAAATCCAAGAAAATCAATTTGCATCTAAAAGCGCCTTCACGGAGTTGGCCTGGTTTTGTGGCAGGCATCCCAGCTTGTTAGAGAAGGAGAAGTTGAAGTCGGCCTCACAGAGGATTGTTTGGTCCCAGCTGAATAACCTGCTGGCATCCACTGTGAGCAGAGTGGTAAGCAGATTATGGGTAAGCAGATATTAATATTCTGATTAAACATTTTCAAACCTCATACCGCTATTTTAAAAAATAATTGCACTACTCTTGAGAGCACTCTTATAGTTCCCATTCTGAAACCACTTTTAGCCTTCTATATATTCACGATCTTAAAGTCTCTATCTACAGTTTATTTCCCAGGATTAAAACTTTTTCCCTTCACCACCTTAACTGCAATGTAAAATTCAGGTGAATATGACTTTCTTGGACAATCTTAATAGCTTAAAATCTTTACATGACACTCTCTTCCTTCCCAGATCTCTTCTTGAAAAAGACAGAGCTGCAGTCATCTTCGGTCTCAGGTTCTATAAAAACCCAGCACAGCCTTGGCAGGCCTCCTAGAATGACTTCTTGTTTCCTGAGGACCCATTGATTTAACAAACTAACAAACGTAAATAACAGAAGCTATGAAAGAAACATTTGCAGTAAGCATTCTGAAGTTATGAAGCAACAAAAGTTTACTAGACCACAAAAATTTCTCTAACACCATCCATCATGTAGAATATACAATTTAGCATGATAACAGGGAAAGTTACTAATTGTTATTAACTGAGGTCTACAGTGCATGTACAGGTTTTTAAACATCAACAGTCAAAACTGCTGGGTTACCACAATTTATTTCTGGGTCCAAACCAAAAAAGTCTGTTTATTTCTTGGGTGCACACTAAATGTGGCCACTGTGTTGGAGAGAAAATGTGGAATGAACATTGTATGCTTACAACATTGAGTGTTGGAATCATCCATAATCTCCACTTCTAATTAAGCTTGCTAGCGACCTTCTCTCAAGGTGCTCTAGACTCTGGGCATCTTCCCCAGAATGCTTTCAGGCTGATGAGGGATGTGGGTGCATGGGTTTAAGGGCAGAACACCTAGCAAACCACTTGCTTTACAATTCAAGTAAGGAAAAAAGGGAGGAGTTCAAAGAAGGTTAAATCTCCCGCTTCACCAGTGGTGTCCTTTCCTTCTGCCTAGGCATCAGACCTTCTTCTCCAGAACTTTCTTCTGCCCCATGTGGTGGTCACTGCCCAGCTCAAGAGATAGTCCTGGAGAGGACACAGAGGCAACAAGGTCCAGAGACTTGCCTCAGGGTCACCTCAGGGGCCCTTCCAATCATGCTTCCCCCAGTCCCGGAAGCATCTTCCAGCAGCCAACATGTTGGTGAATGGGGCCCTAAACCCTGCACTGCCCAGGAACTGTGCTGTGGAGTCGGGGACACTTTTCCCTTATTGGGGCAGGCATGAGGCAGTGACTAAAGTGTCCTAAAGCTCCCAGTGAAGGCTCTGAGATGGCTGGACCGCCCACTGCATCCTTGGCCCTACAGAAAGAGGGCTCCATGGAGCATGCACAGAAGCAGCAAG
Organism: Pan troglodytes; assembly: GCF_028858775.2. Taxonomy (NCBI): domain Eukaryota; kingdom Metazoa; phylum Chordata; class Mammalia; order Primates; family Hominidae; genus Pan; species Pan troglodytes. Next base: position 32,502,299 of record NC_072412.2, read on the forward strand.
GGGCAGTGTGACACTGGGAGAGGTACTAAGGAGGGGGCGGCCTTCTGATCCACGCAAGGATTCTTAAGGACCTCCTGGCTCAAAACAATCACTTCCTCTCTTGCTGTGATTCGTGGACAATGGAGTCCCAAAGGGAGGCCTTTCCTTGCAACCTCAAAGGGAGGAAAGCCTGCTTTCACAGCTGGCAGGGCCTGCGGACAGCCAGCCAGCTACCTGCACCAACTACCGTCCACCTGTCTCCCGTCACATCCCCCCCTCTACCCCCGAGTGGCTGGTCTGCGGCGCTTCGGACGTGCTCCTTGCCTTGCATTCACTCTCCCTCCCGCGCATTCGGTGGATGTGTCCCACGTGGAGAAGGCAAAGTTGGGAAGGGGCAGCCCTCGCGAAGGGCCACTTGGTCTGGGCACTTATTCACTGGGGTGGAATGGGATGGCAGCGGAGCAGGAGACAGCATAGGCGAAAAGGCCGCCCGGGGGCAGCCCCTCCAGGGAACCCGTCCCGCGGCCCGCCAGCATGGAGCACCAGGCCGGGCTGTCAGCGCGCGCGTCCGGCACGGAGCCCACACCCACCGGGAGGCGCGGCGGGAGGGCGCTCGGGGCCCGGCCCAGGGAGGGTGGTGCCCGCAGCCCGCTCGCCCCGGCCTTGGGCTCTGAAACTCATGCCCTGGAGCCCAGGGCAGAGGAGGGCGGCGGGCCCGGGCGGGCTACGGGGCCGGCGCCTCCCCCGCCCCCGTCGGTCGCGGCGTCTCCAGGGCACTGACCTGCCAGCCGCCTCTCCCGGACGTTCTTCCACAGCAGATCCCAGGCTCTGGCCGTGGAGTCCCGCAACTGCTCACTGATGGATCTCCTGAGCTGCGTTTGGCAAGGTTTCCGTTTGCTGGTCATTTTAGATCCGTCCTCATAACGACCGGCGGGCTCTCCACCGCCACTCCCGCGTGGCCCGCGACTCAGACTCCCGGCGACTGGAAAGGACGGACGCGGCACTCCCGCCGGGGTCCCGGGACCCAATGCGGGCGCGACATGGGTCGGTCCGGCGCTGGGAGGCTGCGCCACGCGCGAGGACCGGGATGCCTGGCCACCAGAAGCGCCGCGCTAGGTTATTAACCTCTGCGCTCGCCAACTCCTCTACTCCTTTCCCACTTTCCTTCTCCTCCCCTCCTCCCCTCCGTTGGGCGCTCCTCCACTCCCCTCCCTCCCCTGCCCTCCCCCTGGCTGCCTCGCGCCCCACTCCTTCCAGGAGCGCGCTTCCCCTTCCCTCCCTCGCCCAACCTGACAGCCTGGTCCCCACGGCCCCCCACTCAAGGAGCTTCCAGCTTCTTTTCCAGTTTTACCCAGAAATCAGGGGCTGGACCATACTCCTCCTATTTCTTGATACTTTCCTTTATTTTTCAGTTTCAGAAACTACCACCCTCACAACTACAACAACAACAAAAATTTATATATGCCACAGTGAGAGCATAACTCATCCCAGTTTCCCTAAATTCAAGTTACTTGAAGTCAGCTACTCGGTTTGGTCGACATTCTTTTGATGTTCAATATTGGTGATCTGAACATTATGTTAATCCTTCCTGATTTCTTCAATGAAATAATTATCTGGCTGCGAACTACAATTAAATTAATACGGTTTGAAGTGTCAAAATATTATTTCCATTGCATAGCCATTATGAGGTGAAAAATAACTTTAAAATATTCAGGTCAAACCATAAGGAACCTACCTAAAATAGATTTACATACTTTGAGAAAGCATTACAATCTGTATGCAGTGAAAGAAGTAGGTATTATGAAGAAGTGAAATATGAAAATAGAAGAATTTTAAGGTATTTTAGCCAAAAACATAAAGTAGGCTTGTAGTTAGAAATTAACTCTGATTCCTGAAGGAAAGAAGGAAATGTATTGGCTCTTTAAGAAATACATCATCACTGAAGTCCAAGCCCACTTCCTGGACTTCAACTCATTCATAAGGAGAAGACAACACTGTCTCAGGCCTCAGGGTGTCCTGCAGTTCACAAAGTTTTGTTTCTGAAGTGCTTTGAAGTCTTCCAAGAAAGTAACTGTGACAACATTTAACTAATTCAGAGATGTGATTAATGCCTTACACCTCAGGTTTGGGGAGGGGAACAAATTTTTCAAAAGGAATTTCTGAATTATTGAATCTGCAAAATTGCTTGAATCTCATTTCTTTTTAAATGTCTTTGTACCAAGCTGCCACATAAGAACCAAAATTTAATCAGATATTCATTTTAATTCCAGGTGCTCCACAGGAAGTTTGAAAACTAAAAGTATTCAGTCCTTCCTCTATTATATAAATTGCTACTGACTTAGGGAATGCAAACTAACCTCTACCTAAAGTATTCCCTCTACACTTCTGCTACACTTCTAGTAAATATTCCCTCCATCAGTTTATCTTGTTGGTAGAAAATGGGAATGACAGGGATGATGGTAAGAAATAGTCTTTATTGTCTTATTTTGTTACTTTAAATATTTAAAAATGTTAACTAGTGAAACATACCTCAGAATGAGCTAGAAAGTAATGAGATACTTTTTTTTTGTAGAATCCTGGTAAACCTTTGAAATAGTCAGTTATGAAGCAATAAGTCACGGATCAGAAACGGACTTGAAACTGTGACAGCCGGTTATATAGACTAATCCAGATTGCTTTCTGGACCCAGGCCAAATACCCTTTTGATTCCATCTTCTGCTTTGCATGCATGCAGAGGTAACAAAATGCTCTGCAAAGAACAAGACTCCTGTTATCTTAAAGTGGCTGCTATACAGTGTAACAACAAAATGTTTATCAATTACATTCCCAGGAAAGCTGTATATTTGACTTTTAGAAGGGACCTCTTGTTGAATCAAACAGACGCAATAGTTTTAACATTATATACACGGGAACAGAACATAACCATTCAAGCTATTTCAGTGATCATTTAGCTCTCAAGAGCGTGGGCCCCTACTACTTTCTATTCTAGCACGTATTTTATATTCAGATGCCATTGATTAGGAGTTTTCCTTAAATGACTAATTTGAAGACTAAATTCTGGAATTGCACATTTGTTTAGTTCTGGCTGTCGGATGGCCCATGAATTGAGGACTGTCCAAGAGAAGCCAGATGAAAGACAGAAATGATCTGCCTGGAACAGGTGCCGGCTGAGCAGTGTGTGCCACCCAGCATGGCCCAGCTCTCTGCCAGCCCCGGCTGCTGGCCCTGTTGGAAGAAACCACACAGCTGTGCAGATGGAGCCACCACAAATGCCAAGTGTTCCAACCTCAACAGGAACCTCAGGGCTACTTGGAGTAATCTGTACAGCATCCGCTCTCATTCTCCCCAAGATCTGTTTCAAAGCTGAACCTTAGGTAGCATCTCCTGTGGGGCCTTCACCAGATGAAAATATCACCTATTAGGAGAAAAGAACTCAGGTAACCCCTAGCCCTACCTCCCTTCTTGCTTAATCTCTTCCCTCCCATCGCAGCGGAAGAGGTGTTGCTCTTCCAGCCCGAGACCACGTCCCTCACCTGTGTTGGGCTTTCTTTCCCTTCTTGTCCCTACAGGTACTTTGCTACATTGGTTATTTCCTCTCTCTCACATACCCTCAATCTCTGCCTCTCCACAGGCTCAACCCTCCAGTCTCACCCTGCTTTCAAATAAACCAAAACTAAAATAACAGCAGCCATCCTAAAGCCCACTGCCTCTACCCTGTGTCCCTGGGAAAAGAAGTCTTTCCCTGTCAACACTGCAATCTGGGCTTCCTCCCTTCCTCAATGAACATGATCTTGCCAAGGTCACCAATAATCATCTGGTTGCTAAATCTAACGACGTGTTCCAGTTATTGTTGTCCTTTCCAGGGTGCATGGACCATTGGACACTGCAGCCCATTTCCTTCCTCTGACACAGGCTTGTCTCGTGGCTGTCAGGCGGCACCCTCCCCTGGGTTCCTCCTTTTCACAGATGGCCTCACATGGTCCTTCTTAAGGCCTGACAGGCTATAGATAGAAAGTATATGTGGTTAAGAGTGTGGCTAAAGGCAGTGTCCCGTTTGATTCTGCATATGTTTCTGCCTCTCAGTAGTACCTCCCTAGATGATTGCATTGTGGATTAAATGAAATAATCCATTTGGCACATAGAAAGGACCTAACCTGTGCTTCCAACAACAATACTATTATAATTACATTACTGTCCTAGCCCAAATCTATCCTGAGCCCTTTCAAGAAGCCTTCCCTGACACCCAACCAAAATAGCTCCTTCTCACGGCATCCAGTTTAGTTTTCCTTATAGCGCTTCCACTTCCAGACATTGTGTTTGTTTGTTTGTGGTTGGTCTCCCAGGCAGACTGTGAGCTCCATAAGAGCTGAGGCCCTGTCCGTCTTACTTGCTTGTGCATCCTCAGTGCCTAAAACAGTCCCAGACAGTTATGATCAGTAAATACTTGCAGAGTAAATGAATGATTCTACTCTAGGGCCACGTATTGTTTCCCTTCCTGATGGGTATCTCCAAAACTTTCCTTCCAAACCTGCTCTTTCATCTCTATTTCCTATGTGAGCCACCTGGTGCTACCACCCATCTAGTGACTGAGAGAGAAATCTAGAAGACATCTGAAACTCCTCCATACATCCTATGCTGCTTCAGTCTTCCCCCACTTTTCTATCTCCTGAGTAACTGATTTAGTTCAGGTTTTCTCTTTCCCTTCCCTGAATTTCAGCATAAAAAGAGTCCCATTTGAAAGTTCTTAGTCGCACTGCACTCTACGTCTTTATACATTAGCTGTGCTTGAATGCCCTTACCCTAATTTTTTTGTTCTTCACTCATCCTTTGAGATTCAACTCAGATGTACTCAGATGTCACCTCCTCCTTAATCCTTCTACAAATCCCAGTGGCTGGATGGATTCCTCTTCCATTGTGTTTCTTCCATGCTTTGGGGATACTGCCAGAGGAGCGCTTATCAAAGAGCCAGAGTTCAGTGTCCTTACCTGTTTCTTCTCAGCTATCCCTGCAGTCCTGAGTTCCTCCAGGTAGGACTAGTACAGAACTTTTATTTCTCAACCTCTTGTACCTTTTTCAGTGAACAGCACATAGTAGGAGTAGGATCATTTACTGACTGAATGACTATTCCTATAGTTTTAAATGACTGGTTACCACTAGGATCTGCTCCTTAGTCTAAGTGTAAATTTTAAGGATGCTTATGGTGATATTGCTTCATTCTCATTAATTATCACTCTTTTCTTATATAATATTTATTAATTTTAAATATAGAGGTAATACATACTGATAATTATAGTTTTTAAACACAAAAATTGTAATGGAAACATTAAAAGTACCTGTAATATTACCAAAAAGAGAGCTGATAACATTTGAAAATTTTCCTTTTTATTTTTTTCCTTGCATATTTAAAAAAACTTGGAAGAATTTTTATACCAAGTTTTTCATTTTTTTCACTAAGCAGTAGATTGTGAGCATTTTTCCAATGTATTTTCTTTTAAAATGTAGTTTTTAATGAATATCTAAAATTCTGTGGGATAAACACACTATAATTTATTTTAAAGCTTTCACAATTTTGAATATTTTTCTCCAAATTTCTAAAATTACAAATAATCCTGTGATAAATAACTTTGACAAATGAAAAGATATATATTTTTTTCTCCTTCTCTTACTGCTATGTAATAAGACCCATCACCATTGCCTCTCACAACCACAGGCAATAAGCAGGACCTGCCACCCACCACCTACACATCTGAATGCCAACAACTCTGCAATTCCATTACATTTTTATCCCTTCCACTTCCCTCCCATGTTCAACTCTGATTCTGTGCCATCACCCCCTATGGAAGAGTGGAGAAGCACATTCCACGGTCTGCTTGCTGCGGTATTTTTTTGTTGGAACCCTTTGCTTGAGAATAGAGCCCAATTTCTAACTGTACCAGGCCAGGAATCCTTTGCCAAGAACCCATAGTCATGGTGCATTATTTCATGTTGCTTGCAGCTTTGCTGTGGGGAAATGCCTTCCTTGAGGAGACCCATTTTCCTTTGCTGCAGGGTAGAAGGGTGAAGAGCTCTCGCAACTCTCTCCCTGCATGTTCCTTTCCCAGGAGAGATGGGATGTAGCAACTCTTCCTTTGGTGTATCCTTCGCTCCATTTCAGGGACATGCTGTTGGAGATTGTGAAATGCAATCTCATGTTACTTATTTCCTCATTTTAAAAGTGTTGCTGAAAGTTCTGGAGAAGCTGACTTTTCAAGCTGGGTCCTTGGATCACAGTCACCAATCTGTGCCTGCCCTGATTGGTCTATCTGTGTGTCTCATTGCCATGCTCTGAATCTGCCAGTCTTTGAATGCTAACAATTTTGATTGCTTTTCGGGTTTTGTTCTGTTAATTAAAAAAGCATCAGGCTCCACACTTTCTTGGAAGCAAAATTTAGTGTTAGCTGTAAGCTCTGCATTGCCAATTAATAACTTTGGCTGTGTTTCATATTTTCCTGATGTAGACTGGTAAATGCTTTGAATCTTCAGGCTCAATGTCATATCATAGTCATCAACTTTACAAATATCACAATTCCTTTCTATATTTTCATGTACACTTTGGGGGGACCATGATTACCATATGGGAGACATTGGGTAAGTGTCTTACAAATTTCTGATGGCATTCATAGGCCATTGGATTGAAGACGTTTCCAGTGATTGAAATCATCTTGACATCACTTGTGCTATCCTTCAGACTGTCGGTTTTATAAAGGTTGAGTAAGTAATTTAGCTTACCACACAACCTCGCATTAGCATATCGATTTAGGTAATTTGTTATGACTGTCTTAGTATACATAGAGTAGTTTGAGACCTCAAACATACACTGTGAAGCATTCTTCCATTGCTACTGAGCTTCTTAAGGTCAATGAACACATCATCTGAAGAGCAGTGAAAGCCCCAGTCCCCAGCTCCCATAGGCAGTACAGGGAAGTGGCTGATGGCATAGACAGAGGAGGTAGCCAACTAGGTTCATACCATGGCTCTGCACCTACTAGCTGTGTAATCTCCATAAGTTACCCATTTTCTGAATTCCTCAGCCTCAGCGTCTATAAAATGGGGATTATAATAATGCTTCCCTCATAGAATTTTTGGCAAGGATCAAATGCAATAATACATGCAAAATATTTAGAATGATGCCTGGCATATAATGAGCGTTCATTACATTTTAATTGCTATTGTTGTTGTTGTTACTATTTTGCCTAAATCATTTCTGCAATTCTCATGAGATTCCAGTCCAGCCAAATTCTGAATAGCCTCATGCTAAACAGCAAGAAGTCACTAATGAGAATTATAAACTAGCACTGGATGTGGGAGGTACGAGAATAGGATTCACATCTTAGCTCTGGGAATGATAAGGTGTAGGAGAGATAGAAGCTATTTAATATCCCTAAACATAGACTTCCTTATCTGTCAAATGCAGCAAAGAACTCTTTGTTCTACCTACCCTGCTCATACTTAAACTATATGTGAGAGTGTTTTATAATTCAAAGTGTCATCAAAATGAAAGGTATTGTAAATAATAGGAAAGTTTAGGGAAAATCTGCATATGGAGCAAGTACATTTCCTACTTGCATGCATAAAAAGATATTTATTCAACAAAGATCTTTATTCCTAGAGTGACACAGGTTTCTCCTGGTGGCCCTAGTTGTGTTCCAACTGCTGACATAAATCAAGGCTGATTAAGTATGTTTACTGGTGTGGACACTTGAAAGGGGCTGGGACCCTTGTCACCTTCCATGGGGTAACCCTCCACTCCAATTATATTTATTCCACAAATATGTATTGAACAAACCTTTGGCATCTCTAAAGACAGGCAGCATGTGTTCCACATTCTAGAGGAAAATCTTTTGGAGATATCTCAGTACTAACTCCCACCTTGTTAATTAATCTGTGTAGGTATGGCATTTTCTTTAGGAATTTCATCATTAATAAGACCTTGCTCTAGTTTAGCACTACCCAGGATAATGCGTCTTGTAAGCATTATTTAACATAACAAGCACATGAGGTCAGCAGCTACTCTTTAGAAAAACAAAACAAAACAGGCAGGGAAACAAATTCAGAAAAGTTATATGATTTGATCATCAGCTAATAAGTTGCGGAACCAAGACTCAAATCTTTACCATCCATCTTTAAATCCAGTCTTTGGGAGGCCGAGGTGGGTAGATCACTTGAGATTAGGAGTTCAAGACCAGCCTGGCCAACATATGAAACCCCATCTCTACTAAAAATACAAAAATTAACCGAGTGTGATGGTGAGAGGTGACAGCATGCTGGCAGTCCTCAGAGCCCTCGCTTGCTCTCGGCACCTCCCCTGCCTGGGCTCTCACTTTGGTGGCATTTGAGGAGTCCTTCAGCCCCCCACTGCACTGTGGGAGCCCCTTTCTGGGCTGGCCAAGGCTGGAGCCCACTCCCTCAGCTTGCAGGGAGGTGTGGAGGGAGAGGCGCCAGCAGGAACCGGGGCTGCGTGCGGCGCTTGCGGGCCAGCTGGAGTTCCGGGTGGGCATGGGCTTGGCGGGCCCCGCACTCGGAGCAGCCAGCCAGCCCTGCTGGCCCCGGGCAATGAGGGACTTAGCACCCGGGCCAGTGGCTGCGGAGGGTGTACTGGGTCCCCCAGCAGTGCCAGCCCACCAGTGCTGCGCTCGATTTCTTGCCGGGCCTTAGCTGCCTTCCCATGGGGCAGGGCTCGGGACATGCAGCCCGCCATGCCTGAGCCTCCCAGCCACTCCATGGGCTCCTGTGCAGCCCGAGCCTCCCCGACGAGCACCACCCCCTGCTCCACGGCGCCCAGTCCCATCGACCACCCAAGGGCTGAGGAATGTAAGCGCACGGCGCAGGACTGGCAGGCAGCTCCACCTGCAGCCCCAGTGTGGGATCCACTAGGTGAAGCCAGCTGGGCTCCTGAGTCTGGTGGGGACGTGGAGAGTCTTTATATCTAGCTCAGGGATTGTAAATACACCAATCAGCACCCCGTGTTTAGCTCAAGGTTTGTGAGTGCACCAATCGACACTGTATCTAGCTGCTCTGGTGAGGACGTGGAGAACCTTTATGTCTAGCTCAAGGATTGTAAATACACCAATCGGCACTCTGTGTCTAGCTCAAGGTTTGTAAACACACCAATCAGCACCCTGTGTTTAGCGCAAGGTTTGTGAGTGCACCAATCAACACTCTGTATCTAGCTGCTCTGGTGAGGACGTCTGTATCTGTTCTCTGGTGAGAATCTTTATGTCTAGCTCAGGGACTGTGAATACACCAATCGACACTCTGTATCTAGCTCAAGGTTTGTAAATACACCAATCAGCATCCTGTGTTTAGCTCAAGGTTTGTGAGTGGACCAATCGACACTCTGTATCTAGCTGCTCTCGTGAGGATGTGGAGAGTCTTTATGTCTAGCTCAGGGATTGTAAATACACCAATCGGCACTCTGTATCTAGCTCAAGGTTTGTAAATACACCAATCGGCACCCTATGTTTAGCTCAAGGTTTGTGAATGCACCAATCGACACTCTGTATCTAGCTGCTCTGGTGGGGCCTTGGAGAACCTGTGTGTGGAAACTCTGTATCTAACTAATCTGATGGGGAGGTGGAGAACCTTTGTATCTAGCTCAGGGATTGTAAAGGCACCAATCAGCGCCCTGACAAAACAGGCTACTCGGCTCTACCAATCAGCAGGATGTGGGTGGGGCCAGATAAGAGAATAAAAGCAGGATGCCCCAGCCAGCATTGGCAACTCGCTCGGGTTGCCTTCCACCCTGTGGAAGCTTTGTTTTTTCACTCTTTGCAATAAATCTTGCTACTGCTCACTCTTTGGGTCCACACTGCTTTTATGAGCTGTAACACTGCGAAGATCTGCAGCTTCACTCCTGAGCCCAGTGAGACCACGAGCCCACCGGGAAGAACGAACAACTCCAGACGCGCTGCCTTAAGAGCTGTAACACTCACCGCGAAGGTCTGCAGCTTCACTCCTGAGCCAGCGAGACCACGAAACCACCAGAAGGAAGAAACTCTGAACACATCTGAACATCAGAAGGGACAGACTCCCGACACGCCACCTTAGGAGCTGTAACACTCACCGCGAGGGTCCACGGCTTCATTCTTGAAGTCAGTGAGACCAAGAACCCACCAATTCCGGACACAATGGCATACACCTGTAATCCCAGCTAGTCGGGAGGCTGAGGCAGGAGAATTGTTTGAACCTGGAAGGCAGAAGTTGCAGTAAGCTGAGATCATGCCATTGCACTCCAGCCTGGGCAACAGAGCAAGACTCCATCTCAAAAAAAAAAAAAAAAAAAAAAAATCGAGTCTCATTCTCTTCTCCCCACAGCTCCCTTGCCATTCTTCAGAGGCCGTAGTATAATGGCCAAAGTTGTCCCTTTAACTTGATAGGCTATTTCCCCACTAGTTTGTAGAAATTTGGAGGTTGTCAGATAATATATTATGATCAGTATAGAAATGTCTTCTCCATCAGCAATGAGATTAAACCTATTTCATTCTTTAAAGTAATCTAGAGTTACCTCACCTTATATTTAAATCTATCATTAAGCCCTTGGAAAACGTCTGGTTATCTAAAATGATTTCTAAGACTGAGTGCATTTTAAGGGAATGATTACTTCAAAATAACTGGTCTCTGATTCTTTCAGATAAACAAGGGGTTATGAGGACACAGACTGGGTTCTGCCAATGTCCTGCAACATTTCCTTGTTATCCGTAACAGAACTCTTAGCAGTGTAAACAAAGTGTCTTTCAATTTATGATGTTTTAAAAATGGGGGAGCCTCAAGATGTAATTCCCTCTTTCTTCAACAAAAATAGTTCAAAGGCAGTCGATTTTTTTTTTCTTCTGAGACGGAGTCTCACTCTGTCGCCCAGGCTGTAGTGCCATGGCGCCATCTCGGCTCACTGAAAACCCCACCTCCCAGGTTCCAGCTATTCTCCTGCCTCAGCCTCCCAAGTAGCTGGGACTATAGGCGCGTGCCACCACTCCCGGCTAGTTTTTTGTATTTTTAGTAGAGACAGGGTTTCACCGTGTTAGCCAGGCTGGTCTCTATCTCCTGACCTCGTGATCCACGCACCTCGGCCTCCCAAATTGCCGGGATTACAGGCGTGAACCACCGCGCCTGGCCTGGATTTTTTTTCAAAAACAGTTACGCTGAGTGTGCCTGCCTCCCCTTCCACCTCCTCTGCTTCTTCCTCTGCCCTCCGAGACAGCAAGACCAACCCTCTTTTATTCTTCCTTCTCATCAGCTTACTCAATGTGAAGACAATGAGAATGAAGACCTTTGTGATGATCCACTTGCACTTAATGAATAGTGAATATGTCTTCTCTAACTTACTTTATTGAAAGAATATAATATATAATACATGTAACATAACAAAACGTGTTAACCAATGGTTTATACTAATGATAAGGCTTCCAAATTAACAGTAGGCTATTCGTAGTTAAGTTTCTGGGGAGTCAAAAGTCATACTTGGATTTTAGACTGTAGCTCGGGGGAGTAGGAGGACCTGGTCCCCCTAACTCCTGCATTGTTCAAGGATGTATTAGTCCATACTCACACTGCTATAAAGAACTACCTGAGACTGGCTAATTTATAAAGAAAAGAGGTTTAATTGACTCACAGTTCCACAGGCTGTACAGGAAGCATGGCTGGGAGGCCTCAGGGAACTTACAATTATGGCAAGAGGCGAAGGAGAAGCAAGCACATCTTACCATGGTGGAGAGGAGAAAGAGAGTGAAAGGGGAATTGCTACACACTTTTAAACAACCAGATCTCATGAGAACTCACTCACTATCGTGAGAACAGCAAGGGGGAAATCCACCCCCATGATTCAATCACCTCCTACCAGGTCCCCCCCAACAATGGGAATTACAATTCAACATGAGATTTGGGTGGGGACACAGAGCCAAACTATATCAAAAGGTCAACTGCATTTACCTTCCATATGAGAAAATACTATATTTTCTATATCACTTCAGTAGTGGTCGTTCATTGCTAATAATATATTTGTTGTAATTATTTTTATACATTATTTTGCAAGTACCATTTAAAATAAAAATGTCTGATATCACTTAGTGTGTTAGGCCATTTTTCTGTCACTATAAAGAAATACCTGAGGCTGGGTAATTTATAAAGAAAATAGATTTAATTAGCTCGTTGTTCTGCAGGCTGTACAAGTGTGGCACCAACATCTGCTTGGCTTCTGGTGAGGGCCTCAGGAAGCTTACAATCATGGTGGAAGGGGAAGGGGGCAGAAGGATCACATGGCAAGAGCAAGAGCAAGGGTGAGGGACAACCAGCTCTTGTGTGAACTGACTGAGTGAGAACTCACTCATCACCAAAGGGATGGTGCTAAACTATTCATGAGTGATCCGTCCTCATGATCCATTCACCTCCCACCAGGCTCCACCTCCAACACTGGGAATCACATTTCCACATAAGATTTGGAAGGGACAAACATCCAAACCATATCAATAAGGGAAAAACGACAAGTTCAAATCCATCTTTGGAGTCCTGAGAAATCTTTTGGATTTAATGGATTTTATTGATACCTCTATTTTATTTGTGTAACCCTGAGTCTCTGTTTTATCTCTCTTTGCATCCCCTGTTCCTGGAACATTGCTTGGCACATGGTGATCTCAACAACAACGACAACCACCACCACAACAAAGGTTGTTGAATTTGATTTTCTTAACTTTTAGGTCTTAGCATAGCTGTCCCCTCTTTGGAAGCCTTTCCTGACCATTTTATGATCAAACTTCACTAAACTCTGACCAGAACATATGTCCACATAATATTTTGGGATTATTTTTTATTCCTTGCTTGACTTGCCTCTTCACTAGATTGTAAATTCCATAAGAGCAAGGACCTTGTCTTTCTTTCCAGAAACTGATTCCCAGCACCTAGAGCAGTGTTTGATACACAGTAGATGCTCAAGGAATCACACATCATTTGCCAAGAAAGCTAGTGCCATCAGTGGAAATTATCAATCCTAGAAGAGTCTGTCCTGCACCATCTGGAGAGCTTAAATATTTCAACTCACAACTCCAGGACCTTTGTCTCCACTCCACTTCACCCATCTACTCCCAGGGACACACGCTGGGCCAAGTCACTATCACTGTGCTTCCAGAATCTTGAACCTTTATCTTAGTTTCTATATGGACCTTTTATCCTTTTAGCATTCCTCATCTTGTCTCATGATCTTTGTTTGCTTTTCCTTTACTTAATCAGTCCTTTTTCTTGACATCATGCCTTCGGTTAAGTTCCATGAACCAGACTTTCAAAACCTTTTCAGTACACACACACATGTACACACAGAGCTATTTTATTTCTTAGTTATTCCATGCCTATCTGGCAAAACCCCTCTATCTAGTCTTATATGCAGGCCACCACACACTGTCATGTCAATGAAGTTCCAGAACTGCACAGACTGATGACATGATGCCAATGGGGTGAGAATTATCAGCAAAATCTTTGCCATGTCTCTAGCAGGGTCTGGTTCCTGTTTTCCAGAAACAGTCACAGTGGTTAGCTTAAATCTTCATCACTGTCCTGAAGGCCCTGGTACACTTTCTTCCTCTTACCCTCAACACCAATACTTGTCAGATACTCACAGAAGAAACAGAGGAACTGGCAGTTCTTTAAATGCACCACACTCTCTGCCTCAGTGCCTTTGCATGTGTTCTTCTGCCTGGAGCACACTGACTCTTCTTTTCTAAAGTTATACCTAAGCCCCACAAAGTAACAGTTTTATTCCTACATTGGATTGTAACCCTCCTGAGGGTAGGAAGTGGATTTTTAATGTCTGCATCCCTAGTAGTGAATGCAGTGCTCAGAATATAGTAAATGCTCAATATATATTTACTGAGTGAATTAAGCATTGAAAACTGGGGCTGCAGAGTGGGCTAGAGAAGCTAGATACGCCTATGCGTTACCCTTCCAAATGTTGAAATATTTAGCATTAATCCATTAAAAAGATAGAAAATGTACATACAAACACTGAACTATTAAGTCACAGTTGATTAAATCGCCATGAATGACAGGAAATTTCATAATAGCCATGCATTATGGCTGAATGTGATGAACAACGTTTTGGAATATTTGATCAAGCTGATTAATTTAAAACATTACTTAAGGTTCCCCCCACCCCCAAATCTACAGTTTACACTTGATAAAACTAATGCTATCATAGATTAACCCCTTCCCTAAGCCAGGCACAGTGACTCAAGTCTGTAATCATAGCATTTTGGGAGGCCAAGCCAAAAGGATTGCTTGAGGCCAAGAGTTCGAGACCAACCTAAGCAACATCATGAGGCTCCTTCGCAACAAAAAATAAAATTTAAAAACATAATAAAATAAAATCTTTACTCCACTCAAACCAGAGTGGGAGTTTGGAGTGTTCTTTGTGAAAAGATAAATGCACAGTCATCAGTATTTTAAAAATATAATAAAAATGAAATGGGTTACTCTTAATATTTAAGAGTTTATCATGAATTTAACGTGCAAGTTTGTTGTGTGTCTGAATGGGAAAACAATATTTTTTTAAATGTCCCATCTAGGGGAAAAATACGACTTCCTTGTGGGCAAGGTGTGTGTGGTTTTAAAGGAGAATAGAATAACGATTAAGAAAAAGAGGAGGCTGGGCGCGGTGGCTCACGCCTGTAATCCCAGCTCTTCGGGAGGCCGAGGCAGGCGGATCACGAGGTCAGGAGATCGGGACCATCCTGGCTAACACGGTGAAACCCTGTCTGTACTAAAAATACAAAAAAATTAGCCAGGCGTGGTGGCAGGCGCCTGTAGTCCCAGCTACTCGGGAGGCTGAGGCAGGAGAATGGCGTGAACCCGGGAGGCGGAGCTTGCAGTGAGCTGAGATGGCGCCACTGCACTCCAGCCTGGGAGACAGAGCGAGACTCCGTCTCAAAAAAAAAAAAAAAAAAAAAAAGAAACAGGAGAAAATCTATAGGGTATGCATGAGAAAAGAACGGTAGCTGTTACATGAAACCAGGAGAACAGAAAGGGGCTCAAATACAACATATAAAAGGGCTGGAGTAGGAACAGAAACTGCGGGAATTTACTCTGGAGAGAGGTGACTGCAAGAGGTAAAAAACTCTGGAGTCGAATCAGCTGGGCACCTTCCACACTGATGTGAGATGATCACAAAATGAAGGGACTGAGGCTCACCTGAGCCTCAAGCAGTAAAGGTCCTGGGTTCCTAGGAGGTGAGGGTAAGAAAGGGATGCTGAAGGGAATGGGGGAGTCTGTGGGGAAGGGTGGGAAGAGGTGGACCAAACAAACATCCACAGCTTTGAGGCTCCTAATAGAGAAATCTAGAAAGTAACAGGAATTGGGAACAGGAGGTGCTGGAAGATTTTTCTAGAGCCTTTAATCGAGCAAAGGGAACTAGGCAAAATAAAGGTATGCTTCTCATGTGCATCAACAGTACACAGCTGGTGCCTCTGCAGTCACTGCACAGTTATAAGGTTAAACTGTGTATCCGAACACCTCTGTACGCTGGACGGCGACAGTCGGGGCTGGAGAAGGGAGCCCTGCCAGGGAAGGTAAGGCGGGTAGCAAGACTTGAGATTTCCCTCCTTGACCCTTAGGTAGTAGCAGCCAAGAGTGAACACAAGATTATCTAGAAGATAAAATGCCACGATTTCATCAAAGGGCTTTGTGGATGAATAGTGGGAGAATTAAATACTAAATGCAATTCTTCAGGTTTTAATACCTTGAAGAATAAATCATGCTCACTGTAACCCTCACCCACGAACTATAAATTCATTGCAGGTCAGGTGTTGGACCAGTAAAACATTTTGCTCGGATTGTCTTCTCTCTACTCAGCATGGCTTTCTTGGTACAATTATAAAACATAGTAGTTTTCACTTGAGCCATTAATTGCTGCTGCTCACAAATCCCTTTCTGTTCTTTTCCTAATTTCTTTTCAATGCTTTTCTTTTATTTTTTGTGCCACCCTCATGTTTTTAAATATGTTTATTAAGGTATTTTTAGCATACCAAAAATACATCCATTGATAGTTTTCTTTTTAAAATTTTAGGCAATTGTTTTCTTAATAATGCCAGTTAGAGACTTTTATCACTAAAAGTGATATATATAATCACTTTTGATATATGTATTAAACATTATATAGAATTTTTTTCTAGGTATAGTATCATAGATACAGAATGGCTTATACTTGCTTAGTATGTCAATGAATGTATCACTTATATGTATATATTACTGGACTACTATTGTCAAAAATGCTTGCAAATAATACTTCTTGCCATTCTATTACAGTTAGCTTAAGAAAGACAGGATCAAGGATAGAACTCTGTCACAGACCCTGGAGGGATTTAATAAATATTTCTGAGGCTGATAGCCAGTATGTTTGTTTTTAGATAACTGAAGTTCCCTGTAAGCTGGACACTGTAAATTTTCAGAGCGAGGTTATCTCCAAAACTTTCACTTTATTATTCTAAAAAAGATTATTTAGAAATAACTTCATCTTCCTGTTTCTAACCTTAGTTCTTTTATTATTTCTAATAAGGCCATAAAAACTTAATCGGGTACCTGCTTTGGATTTTAGATTTTTTATTTTCCCTTTTAAATTTTCTAAACACCTGCCTAACCAACTAACCAAGCTTTGCTTCCTTCCCTACCATTCATTCCTGCCATGTGATTCTGGGAAGTTTCCCCCTTAGTTCACTAAGCTCTTTAAACACCTGCAGCTCAGTAACAACGATAGTATTGTCCGGCTATTTTACTTAGCAATGAGTTGATTTACCTGTCAAGATAAACTTCACTATACATATTATTGGACCTCTGGATTAATGCCTTATAAAATAGCACGTTTGTACAGTCCTACGAGTTTCATAAACATCAAACACTGATTTCATGTGATAGGCCGGATATTATATCAACATTTAGTGAAAGGAGCTTATTGCTGGGGGTTCAAAGATGAACTCTTATGAAAGCTAACCTTTTGGATTCAAGCTAAAAGTTTATTTTCTATAAGGGATTTTGAGTCATATGACAGGAGGTTACCCATGGCCTGTGAGAGAATACCACTTAAGTATCTGGTAGTCTAAGTCTGCCTTAAAAATACATTAAAATCAGTATATAGCCAAGTGATTAATGGCAGCATTGACAGCATGCACATTCACGATCTTTCTGCCGCTGTGGAGATAATATATCAAGAACAAGGGAAAAGCATATTTTTTATCAGGTCAGAGATGAGCTTCATCATAGTTCAAATGACTTAATTTTTGACTACTTTTCTTTTACAAAATGTATGTTAGACATAAAAAAAGAATGTTTCCAGCTGTTTCCAGATCTTCTTTCAATTTATTTCTAATAAAGCACACATTTGGGTAAAAACTTCAAGCTGAGTTTTGAAAGCTGCAGACAGTTCTCTGCCTTAAACAGTTAATCAATGACACATACAAGCTGGCTTCAATTAAATTCAGTCTGTGATATCTGCGATTCAGTTAACTGCAGTAAGGAGAAAAAAGATTAAAACTATCACTTCCCGAAGGTGAGTAGCTCTCAAAAAAAAAGAAGGACAAAAAAATTTTTAGATAGTAAAAACAACAATAAAACATACCTCATGTATTAGAACCCCCAGCAGTAAGCTCCTTATGGTTTCATAGCCATTTGTTTAATTCTTGAGTGTCCCAGTGATAGATTTGCATTAAGCCGGTCTATTTCTGCTTTCATCCTCATCAGAAAAGCATCCCAAAGTAAGATGGCATCAGGCTGCCTATCTAGCATGCCTTTATCTTATTATATAATGTAAATCAATTAGAGGCAATTTCGGGGAAAACTCAGTTCTCACTGAAAGTATTTTTTTCCTGCCTGTATCCAATATTGTAGTGGAGTGTGATAAGGATTTCAAATTGAACTACATTTAAGAAAGTGTGTTGTTTTAGGTGAATTTAAGGATTTAGTAATCTCTCACAATTAGTGCATATTAATTTACATCTGTCATGGCCAGATATGTGGCCATTTGGAAAAAGTGTTCCAAAGGCCCAGTAACTATAAGAACTCTCCCCAGCTTCCCGATAATGTGGTTTGGGGTTTCCTTCCTCTTTCTCTTTCTTATTACTGCTGTTTGATACTGCTTGTACCCCAGTCTCTCCCCCTTACTTCAAACACTTCTTATCTCAGGGGAGTAAACCCCATGACTCATATCTGCCTCCACTTCCTCCTTAAAGCCCCCACCAACTCTTCTCAATGTGTCCCGAGCTAGGTCACATCTAACCAGCCTCCCTCCTCGATCCTGGCCCAGTGCCTGTAACATAGAAAAGCTCTTTCAGTGAAATGGTACTCCTGAGAATCGTAGATAGATCTATGCCGGCTCTCTTTATACTCAAATGTCATAATTAACATTCACTCACTCAACAAATATTTGTTGGGTACCTTCTATGTACCAGACACTGTGTTGGGCACATAGTATAAAGGCATTATATGCATGCAGCTCTGTCATTCACTATGGGCTTTCAAAAATTAAGAAAAATAATGAGTGACTAGGATGGAACAATTTATCCCTGTTTCCTCCTTTCTGTTTTTAGCAAGAAACAGCAGCAGCAGCAGCAGCACCACCACCACCACCACCTTTGAAAACATCAAGTTCAGGAAACATTTACTGGACATCTACTATATCCTGGGCTCTGTGCTTGGTGCTGGAGATAGCAACATAGGAACAAAAGGGCCTGTGCTGTGAAGGGTCTTAAATAAGAATGTAGACAAGGAAAGCTTTGAGAATGAGAGTCTGGACAGAAACAAGGTGGTGGCTGCGGATATGAGGCAGGCCAACTAACCCTCCTCCGAGCAGCACTCGGAGGAGCCGGCCCACCATTTGGTGTGTCTCCCATGGGGTTAGGCAGGCAGGAGTTTCCGGCCTCCAGGAAACTCTTCTGGAAGGCCCTTCCTATATTCCTTGTTAGAGATTCCAGCACAACACATTTATATCCCCTACTGGCATCTCTGACCAAGACCATGGAAGCCACCAGTAGCTTGGAGCCCAGGTGAGCTGCAGACTTGGGAAGTGAGTGGGGCTACCAGATTTAGCAAATAGACACACAGGGTGCCTAGTTCAATTTGAATTTCAACTAAACAAACAAATAATTTTTCCCTATATGTCCCATAAAATGCATTGGTGTCTGTATTGTTCTGCATTTTATCCCACCACTCTACAAGTGGGGTAACATCTTTACTTCTGTTTGGCTTCATCAGGCATCCTAGACCAATTCAGAAGTAGCCTCCTCCCACCCTTGTCAGCCTCTGAAAGCATTGAGACATTTGGCAGGTGCCTCTGTTGTTTCGTTTTTCTGCTGACACAGATGAAATCTTACCTGCCCCTCGATCTCCACTGCCAAATTAAATTGGGCCTTTTGCAGTGAAAATGCATACCACTCTTGCTGAGCTTTTCTCCCTTCAAATACCTTGAAAAATCACCATCTTTATTCCATTTCAGTGCACTTGACGTTAGTTACCAAAAAAATAATGCCCACTTCAAAAAAGCTTACATTTAAGTTAAGAACGTTTTCTAATGGATCCTTATTTGTCTGTCCTGAGCAAAGTTAATGGTGTGGAAACAGATCTAGTAGTTCAAGGCAAATGGAAATCAACTTGAGAACATATTTTTCTTCTAATCAAATGTCACTTGTTTTAGGCTTGTACAAAGGATCTGAAAGCTCACTTTCTACTTGTTTAAAAATGTGTATATATGTTCATACATGCACATATAAGTGCATTACATATATTTTTTACATACAGTTTTTTTTTTTTTTGAAGGCAGTTGGAAGAAATTTCCCTTGCTTTGAGAGATACTTATCATTAATGGAATAGAAAATCACCGGGCTTGGCTCACAGTTGCCCCTCAGTAAACATCTGTTAAGTGATTCAAGAAATATCGATCAGTTCATAAGCTTTTAATTGTTTAACCTTAATTTCTCCAGATGTTTCTAGTGTTACATTCAAAAGATAAATTATCATGATAGCTTAAAATATTAGAAATAACTGGAAGCTACATGAGAAAGTACATAAGCTTATTGTTCATGGCCTTTATCCTAGATGTTTTCCAGTTGAGCTCTGCTATTTGCCGGAACAATTTATAGCTTCTCTGGTGTTTCTGCTTTCTCATCTGTAAAATGGGGACAATAATTTTCCCTGCCTCATAGGACTGTTGCAAAGATTAAATAAGATCATATTTATAAAGTACTTAGAACAGGGCCTGGCACATATAACCATCAATCACTGGGAGCTTTTTAAACTGAATCTATTGTAAACAGCTATACTAACCACCTTTGATCCTTCTAGAATCAAATAAATGATTTGATCCTCCCAGAATCAAATGAATTCCTAGAATGAGTTAATTTTGATATTTATGGGCCACTTTTGCTGAATTTCCATACATCTCTCACTCTCAGCAGAGTCTGGAGAATAGGGAACAATGGTTTTCACGGTACAATTAGTTTCAGAAGAAGAAATACATGTACAACACTGCTAATACCATTTAAAAAATATTCTAGGATTTATTTGGTACTTGATTATAATTTAATCAGTATCCTGGTATTTTGCAGCATTCTTATGTAAAACAAAATTGTATTTTCTGAATGTCACTCTGCTTTCCTTTGACATACTTTCTTTTCTTTTCTTTCTTTCTTTCTTTCTTTTTTTTTTTTTTTTTGAGACAGAGTCTCATTCTGTCTCCCAGGCTGGAGTATAGTGGCGCAACCTTGGCTAACTGCAACCTCCGCCTCCCAGGTTCAAGTGATTCTCCCGCCTCAGCCTCTCAAGTGGCTGGGATTACAGGTGCCCACCACCACGTCTGGCTGATTTTTTTTGTATTTTTAGTAGAGACGGGTTTCACCATGTTGGCCACGCTGGTCTTGAACTCCTGACCTCAGGTGATCCTCCCGCCTCAGCCTCCCAAAGTGCTGAGATTACAGGTGTGAGCAAGCGCTCCCGGCCACTTTGACATATTTTATTTAAGTATAGAAATAATAATTTCAAAGAAATAATTAGTTTCGTCTAAAAATCTGTCTCACAATCAAGATCAATTCACTTCATCTCTAAATAAACAGGCATGAATTATGCTCACAGAAATTTTACATGGGCTCCTCCTCAATAAAAGAAAGGATTTCGCTATCTTTCCTCCTTCAATGTCAATGCTTCTACCATCTGAGCAAAGAGATACTCTGAAATGCTATCCAAGTCTTGTCTACTCTCACCCTTACTAACATCTGAAAGTATGCTCTAGAAAAGGTCAGCACTTGTTTTTTCTTCCCATATCTGCTCTGGTTAAACATCTGTTAGACACTATGTCCTTTCTGAAAAACCACTGAGAAAGTGGACCCTCTTTGGGTCTGCGTGTGAAGTTGTCAACCACTATGAATTTTAGACTGATGCCATTAAGGATTTCATACTAGACAGCATTTTGTCACCTTACCAAAAATATTTGCTATTTTAAGCATTGTTTTTTCATGGTGAAGGTTAAGAAAAATTTCAACATATAATAAAGAAACAGTCTTTTAATTTCATCTTTGCACAGGGTTTCTCTAATTAAAAAGGCAAGAATTGATTAATATGCTGCTTCTGAAAAGGACTCACTGAAGGAAGGTGATGTGCAGTAGTAGAAAGGACACTGCACTGAGTTCCCTCCTGCTCTCTGAGTTCTCATCCTTGCTCTGCCATTGATGAGCTAGAGAATGTTCGGTTGGTCCCTTAAACTCACCAGCTCTCATTTGCTTTCATTTGTAAAGTGAGAAATAAAACAGAGACCCTCTGAGGTCTCTTTTCTAAAGTTATATAATTACAGGTACACGTTTTATACCTAATGCATGAACTCCTCATTTTTCAATTCAAGGTTTTTATACAATACCATATTTCTTCTATTTCAGAACTGAAATTAGGAAAATGTCATCATGAAATTTATTTCTGTTTGAATTCCAATTAAAGCTCAGACAAACAAACTTGAAATAATTGATTGCATCTCAGAAATACCTGCCACATTTTCGACTTACCAAGCAACCAATCAGAAAGAAGTGTGAGGGCCTATGGATTCCCCACTCTGAGTCTCTGTTCATGTGTAACCCCTTTTAATGTAAGCAATCAGACAAATCACTTCAAAACAAAGGTTAGTGAATGAGTCTACAAAAGCCAGAAAAAAGTTTAAAGTATTAGACGTAAGCAGTCGGGGAACATATGTAACCTCCATATATCTGAAAGGGCACAAAAAGTTCATTCCAAATGGATCATTCATCATAAAGTCAGGGGTCGAGTAAATAGGGAGTCATAATGAAGGGCTAAGTATGACCCTGGCTAATGTCCTCACACATACCCTTTGAGTACACCTACATATGTGCATGAATGCACCATTATTAGCTCTCATTTATGTTAATCCAGTGAAGATGTTGTCATTGAACTACAATTACTCAGTAGTAATGTTTTGTACCAAAAAATACTAAGTGATTGACTCATGTCTTTGAAGTTGTTTCATAATTCAGAATGAAAATGACCCCAGGAAAGCAATCTCGTATGCCTTCTGAATGACTTTCTCTTGTCTGACCTTTCATTGGAAAAAAATCAACTAACCCTTTGTTGGGATGCTGTGCTAATTATTCAAAGAAGTTTTATGTAATCCTTTCAAATATGAACCAACCGAATTCCCATTAAACTATTCCACAGAAGGCACATGGTTATAGCCATAGACAAGCAATGTGACTCTGTGGCCTAATGATAGTTTGTGGTAGAAAGTTCTTGAGCTAAAAATAAATCACAAAGCAAAAAGGCCAGAGGGTGAGAAAGTAAAACCGAGACAGGATTGTTATGGCTATTATTAGTAGCTTTCTTGGCCTATAAATTAGCCAAATAATACAATTCAGAAAAAATAAATAACTTACTATCCTTTTGTTTTTATTACCCCACAAATGTCCACTAGCTTTTCTCATTTGCTACTGCCATATCAATGATGAATTTGATTACATTAAGACCAACAGGGGTCATGCTTCAGGGTACAGTCTGAATTTTTATAAACATCCTTACTTCTCTGAAAGTTTATTTCTTTCAGAGCTACTTTCTATTTTTCAGTTGACTTTTATTATGCTACAAGCCCTAACAAAACAGGAATTTAAACGTTCCTCCAACTGTACTACAAATAATTTCTAATCTCTTTCTTGCCATATGCTAGCAAGTAATATTCAGAGCCTCCCTGTGTAAGTATTAAGATTTTAAATCTAAGGACAATGATGGGGCATTGTCAGTCTATGTTTTGAAGCTTCCTTTGTGCACCCCAAACAGAGCTCAAGCCTGAAATTGTTCACAATTATATTTGGCATTCCCCGATCTCATTGGATTTGACCAAAATAATTTTAAAGCAAAGTTAATTTACATTTAGTCAGGTTTCATCATAAATTTAAGCACAGTGATAAATCATTAATTAAACATCGTTTAACAACTCAAATTAAAAAATATAAATATTGATTAGATACCATTTGAAAGCACTATAGTTAAGTTCATTTGTTCTTTGAACAGTTCCTATAAGAAAGGACACTGCAGAGAAAAAACGCCAATATGGTAGGAAATATTTGCAAGTTAATATCTAATAAGGGTTAATATTCAGCACATATAAAGAATTCCTAAAACTCAACAACAGCAAGCAACCCAATTAAAAAATGGGCAAAGAATTTGAATAGATATTTCTGCCAATATGATATACAAATGGCCAATGAAAAGATGCTCAATATCTTCAATCAGTAGGGAAATATGATTCAAAACTACAGTGAGATACCATCTCAGACCTATACCATTAGGACACTATTAAAAAAAAACATAGAAAATAAGTGTTAGTGAGAATGTAGAGAAATTGGAATCTTCACACTGCTGGCAGGAATGTAGAATGGCAAAGCCACTGTGGAAAACAGTGTAAAGGTTGCTCAAATAATTAAAAATGAATTGCCATATGATCCAGCAATTCCACTTCTGAATATATACCCCACATAATTGAAATCAGGGATTCAAACAGATATTTACACACATATCCATAACTGCATTATGCACAAGAACCAAAATGTGGAAGAAACCCAAATGTCCATCAATAGATGAATGATTAAGCAAAATGTGGTATATACCTACAGTAAAATATTATTCAACCTTTAAAAGGAAGGAAATTCTGGTGCATGTTACAACATTGATAAACCTTGAAGACATTATACTAAGTGAAATAAGCTAGTCATAAAAGGAAAATAATACATGATTCCACTTGTATGAGGTACTTAGAGTTGTCAAATTCATACAGACAAAAAGTAGAAATGGTGGTTTCCAGGGGCTGGGGAATGGGAATTTGATGTTTAATGAGTACAAGTTTTAGTCTGGGATAATGAAAAAGTTCTGGAGATGGATAGTGGTGATGGTTACATAACAATATAAATGTGCTTAATGCCAAAGAACTATATACTTAAAATGGTTAAAATGGTAAATTTTATGTTACGTATATTTTATCACAATAAAAATGTAACTACCCATATTGTGCTAACAATGTAAGGAGGAGATGAGTGTGTGTATAAAATTAGTACTAGAATATCTGTAATTCAAGGTAAGAGAGATAGCGACAAGCCACTAGAAATTAAATACTATGGTGTTCAGGGGATGCAAAGATAATATTCAGTGGTTACAGGAAATTTCTCATGGAATATATAGTTGCTGGAGTTCATCTTTGGAAGATTAATGCAATTTTACTGAATAGAGATGGTGGGGGCAGGTATCCTACAAAAAGTGACCCATACAATCAAAGCATGGAAGCTAAAATCTTGGGGGTGATTTTAGAGCTGTGATTTCTCCTTGTTAGACTACAGTGTAGAGCAGTGTTTGTCAAACTTTAGTCTTTATACAGATCACTGGGGAATCTTGCTAAATTGTAGACTCTGATTCTATAGATTCTAATATACAATCCAAAATTCTTTATTGCTAATAGGCCCCCTATTAGAAATGGTGATGCCAATTCCACTCTTAGTACTCATGTCTTGAGAATCCATACCTACAAATTAGACTGGCCCAAGATTGAAGGTTTTAAAAGCTGCAAGTTTGTATGGATTTCAGAATTAGTGAAGAACCGGTGAAACTCTTCTGGGTAGAGATATTATATTACTCATGCTATCCCTTAGGAAGATTAATCCAGCAGCCATGTGTAGGTGGCAATAGAA
The DNA here is from genome assembly GCF_028858775.2 of Pan troglodytes. Classification (NCBI taxonomy): domain Eukaryota; kingdom Metazoa; phylum Chordata; class Mammalia; order Primates; family Hominidae; genus Pan; species Pan troglodytes. The sequence continues at coordinate 32,527,504 of NC_072412.2, forward strand.
TGGGCAGAGACAGACACTGGGGAGACTGGTTAGGCTCAGAGGACCAGTCAAGAGGCTGGTAATAGAAACCAATCTAGATGTGCCGAAGCCTGAAGAGGCAAGTAGGGTGAGAATGCAAAGGGAAGACTAAGTGAGGGGACAGTGCAAAGGCAGATGTGTGTCTTGGCAGCTGACGATGCAAGGGAATAGATGAGGAGGAAAAGTAAAAAATGCTAATGATTAGGGTAAGCATTCAATCAGGTTAAGTTTATGCCTGTCATCCCAGCATAATTATTTATAGTGCCCCTTTATTAGTCCATTCTCACCCTGCTAATAAAATCATACCTGAGACTGGGTAGTTTATAAAGGCAAGAGGTTCAATTGACTCACAGTTCAACAGGGCTGGGGGAGGCCTCAGGAAACTTAGAATCATGGCGGAAGGGGAAGTAAACACATCCTTCTTCACATGGCAGCAGCAAGGAGAAGTGCTGAGCAAAGAGCAGGAAAAGCCCCTTATAAAACCATCAGATTTCGTGAGAACTCACTATCATGAAAACAGCATGGAGGTTAACCACTCCCATGAGTCAATTACCTCCCTCTGGATCTCTCCCATGACATGTGGAGATTGTGGGAACTACAATTCAAAATGAATTCCCCAGTCTCAGGTATGTTTTTATTAGCAGGAAGGGGACACAGCCAACCATATCAGCCCCCTTTCACACCAAAAAATGCCCTGGTTTGGCTGATTAAGTAATATGACTGGTTTTGACCACATTACTTTACATACTTAATATTAAGTAATATGGTCAAAACATACTTGACCATACTTGACTGGTTTTGACCACATTACTTAATGTACTTAATATTAAGTAATATGGTCAAACCATACTTAAGTAATAGAAAAGAAATATGGTTTGACCATATTACTTAAGTATGGTTTGACCATATTACTTAAACCATATTACTTAATATGGTTTTGACCATATTACTTAATGTAAGCTTAATGTGTAAAGCTACACCCTAGCTTTAAGCACAGGTGACAAACAGGACATAAAGATGAGTTAGGCTGGTTTGTAGTGGGTAGAGATGAAGTGATAGTCATTCATTCATTCATTCAGTATTTTGCAAATGTCAATTATATGCCAGGTACTGTTCTAAAGTGCTGAGGATACCTAAGTTTAAATAAAAATGACAACAACAAAAAGCCTTGTCCTCCTGGAGTTTATGACTTAGTGGGTACTTACACATTCTAGAAGTGGGGTGGAGGAGGAAATGGGAAGGCAGCAGGTTGAAGGTGCAAGAATTACAGCTGGGGCAGTGTCAAGCACAGAATCAAGAATGAAGGATTAGCCAGGCACCTAAGAGTCCCAGCTAATCAGGAGGCTGAGGTTGGAGGATCACTTGAGCCTGGAAGTTCATGGCTGTAGTGAGCTGTGATTGAACCTGTGAATACCTACCACACTCTATCCTGACCAACATAGCCAGACCCCATCTTTAAAAAAAAAAAAGGATTAGAATTTGAAAGGGAGGAAGCTGACAATTTAGATATAGATACGGATTTTTATGGAAGGATGAAGCTTTGGGATTGGGTGAGATATCTCCCTGACAGAGACCAAAGAAAGAAGAGACCTTGGGCAGTGCCTAGGCTTAGGGGACAGAATGAGGAGCCAGTAAGCCTGAGAAGGAGAAGTTAGTGAGGTGAAAGAAGCACCAGGACACTTCTCTATGACAGCCAAGGAAGCAGGGAGGTCAAGGGCCTTCCAAGTAACAATATCAAATGCTGCTGAGAGTTCTAGGAGACAGGCCTGGGGCCACTGTGGGGAAAAGGAGGGTTGGCTTTGGGAAGGAATGAACATGTACTTGGGGGTTGGTCAATAAGATGCTACATGGTATTCAGCACATAAGAAAAACTTACTGAGACTCTTAAGGTGTCCGATTTATTCTAAGATAGTTTTATGGATTTTACGCTATTTTTTCTATTGTTAGTAAAAACAACCATTTTGTTGTTATTGCTCCTAGAGGCTTGGAACAAAATTAAGCAAAAGCTGTAAGCATCTACTTTTCCATCAATAATGAGTACATATTTTTTCTCACAGGATTACCCTGAGGATGGGTTATAGATAATGCCTGTGTGCTTTAAAAATCTGAAGCAGCAAACAAGAGCCACGTTCTGGTAAAAAAAAACATTTAATTTTACTTTGTGTCTTCTTTTGAATGTGAAGAGACATCTGGGAAAAATACTGAAAGTAATAAGAGGTACGTGTGTGACTTTAATGATACTGAATGGAAAAAATACTGGATTTTCTCTGGAAGGTCAAAGGTCTTGTATCTATCCAGAATTGTCGGTACTACAACTGTTATTATTCTTATTAATTCTATTGATCTTTGCATGATGACAGAAAAATGTTATCGTAGACTCATGGGACTAAATGAAATCTTAGCAGTGCATTTAAATTATTCTCCCCCACCCCCGCTTATACTCTCATCTCCCCTAGGACACACACACACACACAACCACGCAAGCTCCACTCACAGAGGATGAGAATGCATCCTATTTTTAATGCTTTTAGGGAAGATGATATAATATTCCTGGATAATCCATATCACAACAGAAAAGCCTACACTTAGAGCAGGAAGGTATGTGATCACCTTCTGGGTTATAATGTAGTCCTTTTTCGTTCTTCCCTTGTCCTAAACCCAGAGGTTGGGGCTGGGAGCAGCTTTTACACCCAGCAGAGGAAAACAGGAATTGATTGAATGGGTAAATCAGTAATAACCTATCTAAAAACCAAATGAACAAGGTCCTGTTATTAAAGCCATTCACAATAGCCAATACAATTCTGGTAGGAATGTTGGGTAATTTCTTAGTGGCTGGATGGCTACTTTTACAGCCCTGGGACAATGCTGGTATTAGTTACTATTTGTCCAGTGAAGCAATTGAGCCAAGTTTATTTTAAAGGGGGGTCTCCAGAGTTTCCTTGGTTATCATACTTGAAATTCATGCAGCAAGTTAGCCAGTGGTGTTCTCAGGGAAGCGGGTGGTTAAACTTAAAACTGGCAAAGCAAGCAAGCCCTGAAGCCCTGGCATTTCAGCACCCCCACTCCCTACTGAGACCAGCTGAGACTCCACTCCCAAGGCCAGGCTGAATGTCCACTGTGCCACACAGGGAGCTGTCACCCCAAACATACCAAATGCTTTCCACCCTCTGCACCTTTGCTCTCCCTGTCCTCATGTCCTTTCTCCTCTTCCCACCTGCATTAGTCTTACCTTCCAAGGCCCACCTGGAGCCCCATCTCCTCCACTACACCTTGACTTGCTGTGGTTCTCAGGAATAATTCCATTCTCTGAAAACCTGCACTTCTTATTAGAAACATAGGCCAGGCGTGGTCGGGCGCAGTGGCTCACGCCTGTAATCCCAGCACTTTGAGAGGCCGAGGCGGGCGGATCACGAGGTCAGGAGTTCGAGACCAGCCTGGCCAATATGGTGAAACCCCGTCTCTACTAAAAATACAAAAAATCAGCCGAGTGTGGTGGCGGGCGCCTGTAGTCCCAGCTACTTGGGAGGCTGAGGCAGGAGAATTGCTTGAACCCGGGAGGCAGAGGTTGCAGTGAGCTGAGATGGCACCACTGCACTCTAGCCTGGGTGACAGAGTGAGACTCCGACTCAAAAAAAAAAAAAAAAAAAAAAAGAAAGAAACATAGGCTGGGCGTGGTGGCTCACACCTGTAATCCTAGGACTTTGGGAGGCTGAGGCAGGCAGATAGCTTGAGCCCAGGAGTTCAAGATCAGCCTGGGCAACATGGTGGAGCCCCGTCTCTACCAAAAATACAAAAATTAGCCAGGTGTGATGGCATTTGCCTGTGGTCCCAGCTACCAGGGAGGCTGAGGTGAGAGGATCTCTTGAGCCTGGGAAGTCGAGGCTGTGCTGAGCAGAGATCACGCCACTGCACTCCAGCCTGGGCAACAGAATAATACCCTATCTCAAAATAAAAAAACAAGAAACGTGATCTGACATGTAGTGTACTTGATCTTAACTGTCATTTTTTTGTACCATCAGCTCAAATGGACTATAAAACTGGATCTGATTTTCCTTAGAGAGCTCTTATGACAATTGACTAAGATATCCTATCATATGTTTGAAAGCACCTTGTAAAATAGTCCACATTAAAAATACACCCTATAGTATTTTTTCCTGACATTTGCAGAATTTTTCATAAAAGCCACATAACAATATTTAAAAGGTTAGAAATCAGATCCCTTTACAATGGGGGTTTTAATTGGAAGGATTATAATGCATAATGTAAATTATACTTTCATGTTTGTTCTGGTAACTCCTTTATTGACATGACCCCATCTCTGATTTGACATTTAATAGGACTTAGAAGGGTAGGAGGTTTTCTGTTTGTATATCACAACATTTAATTGCCTGTTCTCTCACTGGGAAGGCATGAGAAAGACACTTTGTATAATTAAAATAAATAGATAATACTGATGTAGAAATGGATGTAAATATAGATAAGTTTAATCTTCACAACAGGCCCAGGAGGTGGACAATATTCACATCCTCTTTTACAGATAAGGAAACAGAGAACAAAACAGTTCAGTAACTTCCCCAAGGTCACACAGCAGGTGACCAGCTGGGATTCACACCTGGCATTCTGATCCCAGGGTTCACATGCTTGCTTAGTCACTTTACTGTGACAAGGCAGCAAAGAGCTGAGCAAGATTTGATTCCATTTAATTTGAGCATCATTTATTGGACATTTACTAAATGCCAAGATCTATGCTAAGTGCTAAGGATGAAAAATGAATATGATAAGGTCCCTGCACTCAAGGACAATGTTCTCAGACATGACTCATAAAAACACATAATTTTAATACTCTGATAAGTGCGATAAAATAAATGCATGCAAGACAGAGAAGAGTTACTTATCAGACAGATGTTTTATAGTTTACTTATTTATTTTACTTAAAATGTGGAGGCCAGGCGTGGTGGCTCATGCCTGTAATCCCAGCATTTTGGGAAGCTGAGGTGGGTGGATCACCTGAGGTGAGGAGTTCAAGACTAGCCTTACCAACGTGGTGAATTCAAGACCAATCTGGCCAACATGGTGAAACCCCGTCTCTACTAAAAATACAAAAATTAGCCAGGCATGGTGGCGGGCGCCTGTAGTCCCAGCTACTCGGGAGGCTGAGGCAGGAGAATGGCTTGAGCCCTGGAATCAGAGGTTACAGTGAGCTGAGATTGCACCACTGCACTCCAGCCTGGGCAACTGAGCGGGATTCTGTCTCAAAAAAAAAAAAAAAAAAAAGGTGGAGAATACCCCTACCGTCACACACACCCCCCCTCACCCCCGCACCCCCCCCACACACAAATTCAAGTTCATCCAGTTGGTATAGACCTTTCCTCTGTGTGCTTTCTTAGGTAAGACTGCATGCAAACGAGGGACTGTCTCTGCCCTGGCCCTGAAGCAAGAAATTAGTCAAAGGGGGAGGCAGGAGAGGATCTGGTAAACAGATGCAAGAGAATACAGTGGTGTCAATGCTGTCAGAGAAGAAAGAACAAAGTTCCCAGAGAAGCTATTTGAACTAGACCTTGAAGAACAAACAGGTAATTGACAAGCCAAAGTGGGGCTCAGGCAGAGAGAGGTGTAGAGCAGGCTAGGCCTTTCCAACCAGAGGGTACCCGTGCCAGGTTCAGGTGGGGAAGGGGGGTGTGTTCAAGGTGAGGGAGAAGGAGAAGGTCAGTGTGTCTGGAGCATAACGTGCAGGGGGCAAGGGTGGCACAGCATGGCATGGCAGACAGAATTGGATTGAGTCCAGACAGTGAATGGTCTTACAGGCCTGGCCCAGAATTGTAGACATAATCACAAAGGCAATGAGGTAGGAACAAATTCTAGAAGCAAAAATATCACTGACTGACTTTTTTCTAATTTTAGATCACCTCTACGAGTATATAGGAATGCTATGTTCTGAGGAACGTATATTTGAGGGAAAAAATGTCCTCTGAGAAAATAAATTTAGTAGATGCCAAATATTATATTACCTTATCAGAATTTTACAATTTAGACTAATATAAAAATATTAAACACTTTGATCACTTTGGCAGTAAGAAAATCTATTTGCTTACTCCAGTCTTCATTAAATTTATTTAACCATTGACTTTTTTTGCTCCCTACCCCCTACAAAACGCCTATTAAACGCTTCACAGTTGACTTATGCTAATAGGCAATAAGAGTGTGACCCAGGAGAGGCTATATACATATGGGCACATACATTATATATTCAGAAAAGCATTCAGAAGAAAACGCTCATAGAATTTTAGAAATTATAATTCCTTGGCTGGGCACGGTAGCTCATGCCTGTAATCTCAGCACTTTGGGAGGCCGAGGTGGGCTGACCATTTGAGGTCAGGAGTTCGAGACCAGCCTGACCAACATGATGAAACCCCCCTCTCTACTGAAACACAAAAATTAGCCAGGCGTGGTGGCAGGCGCCTGTAATCTCAGCTACCCAGGAGCCTGAGGCAGGAGAATCGCTTGAACCCAGGAGGTGGAGGTTGCAGTGAGCTGAGATTGTGCCACTGCACTCCAGCCTGGGTGACAGAGTGAGACTCCCTCTCAAAAATAAAAAAAAAAACTAAAAATAAATTAAAACATAAAAAATTCCTTGATTATGTATTAAGGATCTGCTTCTTTAATTACTTTCAAGTGTTTTCAATATTATTTCTTGGAATATGAAAAATTCATTCCTCGATATGGTTTTGCATAATGATACATCAAAGTCAAAATACCATCCAATAATTTCCCACACCTGCCCCCTCTAGGGCTTGTCCTTTAAGTTTCCTACAGAGACGGAACTGACTTGTCCATGGCCACAAAGAATGGGATGGTCACATGAACTCCATAAGCTGAAGATCTTCTTGGCTCCTAGCGCAAACGCATAGACCAGGAGACCAGGCTACGCTGCCATCATAAACGAAGCATGGCATACCTTGCAGGCACTGAGTCATGCAGAATTGAATGTTCTTAGTGGAATTATCTGATGTTCTGTGTTCTGTTGGGTAACTTCAGGTCACTTGCCCTGAATTTTAATTTTAATTTCTTTCGAGCAAATTACATTTCAAGTTAAGTCAATCCAGTTATAGAAGTTGTGCCGAAGCTCCCTGGCATCCAGGGCTTTTGCGGTGCTGTGCCCTCTCCCCTCCCCACAGGTAACTCCTACTCTCCACTGTCCTCAGCTGAAATGCCACTTCTCCTAGACCCTCCCCACACTGGGCAGATCGCTGATATCAACTCTCGGGATGCCATGTATCTTTTCCTACTTAGCATTGATATCAACTGTAATTGTAAGTTTATTTATGTGGTTATTTGTTTACTGTTGGTCCTTTCAGTAGACTCTGAAATCTATGAAGGGAGGGACCCTGATTCTGCTCGATATTGCATTGTAGCATCCAGCACACAAATGTTAAGTAAACAAATAAACATGGATTCAAGAACTCTAAAAGGCCATAATTTAAGAGAGTAGAAATTGTGACTCTACATATATTGGCTATAGCCTAGGCCTCATTTGAAATTACAGAAAAATGCGATTCCATTGGTAACAAATAGGCTATCTTATGTTTGAAGTTACAGAAGAACGTGATTACATTGGTAACACTGAAAAGAAATAAATGCTCTTCCACCGATAAGCATTATAGAAAAATGGTATTCCTATGATTTAGCTATTCTGTTGATAGCTAAATAAATATTAGCTATTACTATTATAATTAGTGAACAACGTAAACTTAACTGCCTTTAGTATCATTCCATGATATCTAGCTTCCAGGCAGTACTTTATTTATATACGCAACATAATTGGCATTTACATACTTTAAATATTTTTGGCCTAGTGGGTCTGGGCTGGTCTGGGATGGTGGGTAACATCTAGTTAGAGCTTCCATTATAAATTGAAAAATGAAATATTGGAAATCAAACTTTCAAAATTTATTTAGATTCCCTCATAAGACATTTCATGTTTCTCCCACTATTTCCCTTTCTTTGTCTCACAGACATGCCACATGGGTAGCGTATGCTTCCTTTGAGGCTGAGTTTACCACGGAATACTACACACGGAGAAGAATCTGGCAGTAAGGCTGGCCACAGTGGCTCATGCCTGTAATCCCAGCACTTTGGGAGTCCCAGGCAGAAGAATCACTTGAGGCTAAAAGGTCGAGGCTGCAGTGAACTCCCACCTGGGCAACAATGTGAGACCCTGTGTCAAAAAAAAAGGTCTGGCAATGGCTTCTGCAGGGACCAGTGTAACTGGCACACAGTCAGTGTTTGATTTGAAATACAAAGCTGGGGCTGGGTGCAGTGGCTCACACCTGTAATCCCAGCACTTTGGGAGGCCGAGGCAGGTGGATCACCTAAGATCAAAGTTTGAGACCAGGCTCTCCAACGTGGCAAAACCCCATCTCTACTAAAAATATATATAAAAAAAAAATTAGCAGGGCATGGTGGCATGCACCTGTAATCCCAGCTACTTGGGAGGCTGAGGCAGAAGAATTGCTTGAACCTGGGAGGCACAGGTTGCAGTGAGCTGAAATTGTGCCATTACACTCCAGTCTGAGCAACGGAGTGAGACTGTCTCAAAAAAAAAAAAAAAAAAAAGAAACACGAACACGAAGCTGCACATTCCCTTTCTAGTCATCTCCATGTCTCATGCACCTGGTACTTTTCTCCTTCGTGAGTTTGTTTTTCTACCAGAAGTTTTCATCCATGAGGAGGTGGAGTGTCGGGGGAGGGAAAGTGGTTTGGCCAGCTAAATGTATACAGCAGGGAGCTCGTTCAAGGGCACCAGGTTCGATTATTAATTTAGCCTGACCAACCAAGACAACAGAAGGCTGGAATTCAAACTTTGATTCCGTGGTTCTATTTAATGTGTCACCTGCAAGATAAATTATCCCTGGGAGAGCAACTTGGTTGGCTAGCCCAGCTCTACTGCAAAGATAACTAAGGCTTAAGGACAGTGTCTTGTACAATGAGGTCTGATCACAGGCTGTACTCAGATAAAAGGAACAGTGACATTGCTTTGAATCTAACAACCAATAATAACAACTAGGTAGCCTCTTCCTTTAGCTTTAACCCTGCTGTTTATTACTTGGTGGCTGTTGAACGGAAATCCTTCTCTTCAGTTTCTAAATCAATGGTTAAAGCACTGTCATGTTGCCAGCCAAGCTAAGAGTCCGGGAAGCTGACTGTTAAATCACAGAAACCACTCAGTAGGGTTTGTTAAACACTGACCAATCCATATTTTAATGCATCTTAAGAGTACTCTGTGTCCACTGGCCCGAGAAAGCAAATGCTTTTGAATCACGTCATTTAATATTAATAAGCTGCAATGAACTTTAAAATGTAGCAGTTATGTACTGTAGCACAAAAGTAAATAATCCTGGAAGTAGAGTAGTACAACAGTGAATTAGCATAAAAATAGAATATACTAATTTGAATTGTAGAATAAGGACTCAAAGTACAGAGTATTGAAACTACTCTAATGGTTTAGTTAATGACACCCACCGTGTTCTACAGAAATGTAGTCCTCAAACTCTTTGATCTCTTCATCCACTGTGGTACTCATATCCTGCCCATCTCCTTAATCCTTACTCCACCCACCTCTACCCTCAAAAAAGACTGCATGCTGAGCAAGGAGGGACTTAGTTAAATGTGCCCAGGGCTCCATGGGAAGAGCATGGGTGGTAAACTAGCAGAGAGCAGATGACCTACATATGGAACCAAAATGATGGCAGAGAATAGAAAGAGACTCCAAAGAATATACATAATCTTTTTCCTGAATCATGTCTGGGTTGATAATAGTTTCAACACACCTTGGAAATCCAGATTTTTAGTTTGGAAGAAAGGTTCGGAATATATATATATATACATGCATGTCTGGATTGATAATAGTTTCAACACACCTTGGAAATCCAGATTTTTAGTTTGGAAGAAAGGTTCGGAATATATATATATATATATATGCATGTCTGGGTTGATAATAGTTTCAACACACCTTGGAAATCCAGATTTTTGGTTTGGAAGAAAGGTTCGGAATATATATATATATATATATATATATATATGTAGAAAACAGAAAGGGAAATTGCTCTTAGATGCATCCATAGAGTGTCAAAGTAAGAAAGTTTTCAAAACGAAAAAAAGGCAAAGTGCCTATTTGGTACAGCTGTCCTAAACTGTGAGCACAGGAAAAAAGTAAAATTGCTCAGAAAAATAGGAAAGCAGAAGCCACAGGAACTGGTAACTGAGGAAAAGAGTATTTGCCCAGAATGGTAAAAAAAAAAAAAAAAAAAAAAATGACCAGCATTTTTACCTGTTTAAGAGCAGAGATAAAGGGGAATGAGAAGGGTAAACCAGATAACTAGATTCTAAAAGCTTAACTTGGCTGGGCGCGGTGGCTCACGCCTGTAATCCCAGCACTTTGGGAGGCCGAGGAGGGCGGATCACCTGAGGTCAGGAGTTTGTGACCAGCCTGGCCAACGTGGTGAAACCCTGTCACTACTAAAACTACAAAAATTAGCTGGGTGTGGTGGTGCATGCCTGTAGTCCCAGCTACTTGGGAGGCTGAGGCAGGAGAATCACTTGAGTCTGGGTTGCAGTGAGTCGAGATTGTGCCACTGCACTCCAGCCTGGGCAGCAGAGCAAGACTCTGTCTCAAAAAAAAAAAAAAAAAAAAATTAAAATTAAATAAAAATAAAATTTAAAAAGCTTAAACTTAAGCCTAATGTGTGAGTCAAATTGAGTAATAAGAGTAATAGTACTAAATTTGCAATTATTTCCTTGCTTGCGTTTATTCATTTGCTCATCAATTCATTATTCATTCATCAGGCAAGTTGATATCAGCTGAATTCAACTGCATGCAAACACAAAGCAGCTTCACTCTCTTTTTCAACATTTTGTCTTGAAACCCTCCCTGTGAACCATTTGTTCCTCACCCTGGATGAAAACCCAAGTGCCGCGGTTCTTTGATTCACATAGCTAATTAAAAGTAACCTGGTCACATTTGGTCCTAAGGACAACCTCATTTTCATAATTGAAATATCCAGTCCACTGTAATTATAAAAAGCTTCAAATTGGATCCAAGATTCAAGGTTTTCTTGCTCTTCAGTTTTCCCTTTCTCCCCTACCCTGCTCTTGTTAAATCACCCTGGCTTCCTCAGGGGCTCCAGGAAGAGAAAATGTCTTACATGCTGAGCTAGCGGGTCACATGAGCTCCATATGGGCACCCTCCAGGTATGGTAAATTCCCAAGGCTGATTCTTCTCCAGGAGGGCACATTGCTGGGGTTCTTTCTCAGCCCTGGGTGTGTGGTGGCCTCCCCCATCCAGGTCCCAACAGGCAATTCTCAAGGTGACCTCCTCTGGGGGGTCGACGTGCAGCCTGGAACTAAGGGACCTGTGCCCACTGCCATTAGTAGGAGGGGTTTCCTCCTAGTGTCTCTTTCTGTTCTCTCATCATGGCAGGTAGACCAAGGCAGAGCCTTTTTGCCTTTATGTTCCCAGAAGGCACCATTTCCTGGGCCCTCCAAAGTCCAGAAAATATATGCCAAGTTCTCTGGTTCTCTTGTGGCACTGGAGTCCTGGGGGCCCCTTATCTGACTTGGGGTGAGAGAAAGCCCAGCATATTGACTGCTCCACCAAGAACAGACCTGCCCTCCTCACTCTTCTACCTTAATTTAACCTTTTTAAAAATTTCGAGCTGGCTGATGGGCTGAGAAGAGACAGGGATTTTTACAACCTTCTTTGCCAATTCTGCATAGGCCTGCTAATATCTTGGTTTGCTTGGGTTGACAAGTGGAGGGACATGTCACCTAATTTTCTTTCTTTAGAGATGGGGTTTCTGTTGCCCAGGATGAAGTGCAGTAGTGCCACTATAGCTCACTGCAGCCTTGAACTCCTGGGCTCAAGTGATACTCCCACTTCAGCCTCTCCAGTAGCTAGGACTAGAGTTATGCATCACTATGCCTAGCTAATTTATTTTTATTTTTAGAGATTGGATTGTGCTATATTGCCCATGCTGGTCTTGAACTTCTGGCCTCATGCACTCCTCCCACTTCAGCTCCTGAGTTGCTGGGATTACAGAAGTGCGCCACCGAGACCAGCTGTGCGTAATGTTTTCATCTCAATAGTAGGGAATCTCAGGTGAAACTGACTAAAATGGTTGTGCTTTATCATGGGGTTATAATGAACAGAAACATTCTAGTCTGTGCCCATTTTTGCTGGCCCTGTGCTAAGTGCTGGGGATTCAAAACAAAACAAAAAACCGTGGTGACTGGTCTCAAGGAGCCCACAGTCAAGGATGCACTCCCCTGTACTCCCCACTCTGTGTTTAAGTGGTTGTTATGCTGGACCCCTATTCACTCCAACCAGGGGTGGCATGAGTCCAAGAGGTTGAAGAAGAGATCTGGAGAGAGTGAACGAGATACAAGGTTTATTGGGGAATTTACAGACAGGGACAGTGCAGTGGCAGCAGGCTGGACAGGAGTACCACTACTGATGGTAAAAAGCCTGATGTTAGTATAACATTTTCTCTTAGCACCTTCCACCTAGCAACCTCCATTTAACCCAGCACCAAGGGCCTCTATCCCCTGTATAGTCTCTGTTTCAAAGGATGGGACTGGGGTCCAGATGTCCTTCATGGACAAGGAGTGAAACTCTAGATTGGCCACTCCCAGATTCTTTAGCTTGGGACTCCAAACACACACTCTCCTTAGACCACAGGGTCATTCTTGGGCTATGCCTCAGTTAAATTATTGCTTTCAGACGCATCGGCCATATGGTGGTCTTTCCTCTGTAAGCACATGAGTGTCCTGGGCTAAGAAGCTGGGAAGGGGAAAAGGACAAAAGTGAAGGGTATGAGGGGAGCTAGAGTTCAATGGTGTCTTTCTATAAGGTGGGGACTGCAACATAGAGTTTCTCTTCCCCAACCACCAGAGGCATTAAAATTAGGAGGTGAGCAGAGCCAACAGGAGTTGAAAGCTGTGGTCCACCAAGTCCCAGAGAAATCTAATGGCTTGGTGAACAGTAGGAACTGAAAACAGACATCAAGACTGAGGTTCTGAGAACTAAAGGAAAACTGAGCAAAAACGACCAGGTTTAGAGCAAGTAGGCAGAGATCAAGAGTGATTGCCTAGAAGAGGCCAGTTTGTGCTTGCCTTTATCCACCAGCAGAGGCATAATATCTTAGTGGATGGGCAGAGTTAAAGGGCCAGGGCAGTGCAGTCACTCACCGGTCTAACCGCAGGGCTGCACCCTGCAGAGGCAGCTCTGTGTGGATTTGGAGGAGCTCTTTAGCTGCTGGGATTGTTGCTCAAAGCCTATAGAAGTTGGGGCCCAAGCTGAGTACATACCCACAAAGGAGGAATCTGGCTTCAGAGTTCAGCTAAGTCACATCTCTTCTAGAACGTTGTCATCCATTTGGAAGTCAGTAAGCTGCTGCCCTGCATTGCTAATTCCCCTTTGTAGACACGCCCTATCCTCTGACTTGCACAAGCCTATGGACCTGAAATTACCTACTTGGTTCTCTGCCTAGCAGCCTGGCAGCCACACCAACGTTACTCAGATTAGCAGGCTGAGATCTGTCCCAGACTCTAAGATCAAACCTAATCTCAGTAGCCTTATATGGGAGGCATTGAGCATTGTGTCAGTGTTGCTGCTGGCGCCTTGTGACTTCAGCGTCCTGAGCTCCTAGTACCTCGCTGATTCTTTACATCTTTGCCTCATCAAACCTTCAGTCCTTGAGGTTAGGGGTCCTTCTTTTTTTTTTTTTTTTTTGAGATGAAGTTTCTTTCTTGTTGCCCAGGCTGGAGTGCTATGGTGCAACCTTGGCTCACTGCAACCTCCGCCTCCCAGGTTCAAGCGATTCTCCTGCCTCAGCCTCCCACGTAGCTGGGATTATAGGTGCCAACCACCACGTCTGGCTAATTTTTTTGTATTTTTAGTAGAGATGGGATTTCACCATGTTGGCCAGTCTGGTCTCGACCTCCTGACCTCAGGTGATCTGCCCGCCTTGGCCTCCCGAAGTGCTGGGATTACAGGCTTGAGCCACTGCACCCAGCCTCTTGAGGTTAGTGGTCCTCCTAAGACAACACCCAGTACATAAGGTATGTGAAACTGGTATGTAAGGAAGAATGAACCCACTAATTGAACAGTTGGAGGAGGGAAAGCTGTTTGAGAGAGCTATGGTGGGAGGAACTGTGGTGGAGGAAAGCAGAGAAGCCTTCTGGTGGAGGAGCGAGGGAGTGAGCTGGGCCAGGCCAGGTGCGAATTGCTCCTCTGGTGGAGGAGCGAGGGAGTGAGCTGGGCCAGGCCAGGTGCGAATTGCTTCTCACTGCATCCTCTCCATCACCTACCATTTTCAGCTATTTATTTGCCTGCTATACTGTAATAATATGGGTTTACAATCTTTTTTCTATTGTAAACTACAGAGAACGTCTACAAAACACCCTTGATTAATTCACATGAGAAATTAATTATTATTATAGTCACATTGTTCATTCACATTTAATTACTTCTAAGTGCATAAATAAAATTTAAAAGTTTACTTCCATTAAATTTATATTACATGGTCATATAATCTAGTAATTATGCCAATTGCAATTAAAATGAATTTACTACATTAATTTCATCTCATTTATCTTCGTTTATTATGTTTGAGTGTAAGGTAATCTGTAATTATGCTTAGGAAGCAAGAATATCCTGTAATTTTGACCTCAGTATCTTCACAAGTCTGGAAGTAATTCAAAGGGTTTTTAAAGCTACACTGCTAGAAGTCTGACTTATTTTCTCATCTTTATTTTAAAATATCAGTTGAAGAAACAGAAATGAGAATGATCCACCCTTCTTTCGTGCAAGGATAAAATAGAGATATGGAGGCCATTTTCAGCAGCAAAATTTCATACCGTCATTGGTGCCTGTGGAATCTAGATTAGAAGAAAAGATGCTAGGGTCTGGAAAAGGTAAAACACCCAGAAAATTCAATTAAAAGTATGTCTTTAGTACTTACTTTATGAGCAAAGGTATGCAAGCTATTAATAAATATGAGAAAAAAAGTATTCTCATCTTTGATAATTTTATAAAAGCTAGAATTATTGAGATTAACTTCAGTTCTGAAATCTGAACCAAAGACTGTTCTCTGGCTTTTATGTTGCTTTGCCCAAGAGTGACATGGGTCAACTGCCTTAGGATATGTTTACCATCAACCTGGTGTTTTAATAGAACTTGAGTTTTGCTACCCAGCTCCCTGGAACACCTGACTTTGTTAGAACAAGTTACTAGGAATTCCAAGAGCACCAGCTCTATCTTGTTTTGCAGCGCAAGCTTTGCTCTACTTGAGAATGACAGAGGGCACTGGGAGCTCCAACCTCTTCATAAATTTGTATCATTTGTTACAAAGAAGAAATAAGAGGGCAAAAATAAATGAATGCAAATCTATCATCACTATTGGAAATATAACTCAGGACACACACTTTGTGTCAGGAATGCTATGGTCAAGTATGAAGAGAGTGTTGGTATTCCTGGTCCAGGAAGAGAGCGAGCTCCCTTTCTAGCTCCTTTAGAGAATAATGCAGGCTTTATCTCTGGTGAATATCATACTAGTGGCTAGAAAACCCTATCAGTCATTAAGATGCAAGAGTTCTTTACATTTTGCACACTGGGCCAGAAGGAGAACTACTCTAGATGCATCGTTAAAAATCTCTGTGTCCCTTTTCTCCTCTAGATAAGTTTATATATCATATTTTCAGGTGCAGTTTCATGGACTGGTTCCTACTTCTGTCTTTCTTTTCCAGGACATACTGATTTTATCAGGCAGCACTTGAATTCTGGTAATAATTCAGCTGGTTACTTCTTAAAGTATGTGTGTCACAGAAAGGATTTTCCCTTCTTATTGACTAGAAAACATCAGAGTCTGGGTTATCACAAAAATATAACAAGAAAACATCATTAATTATTGTTAAGAAAATTCACCAAGAATACAAAACTTCATTTCATTTTAAAACAAGTGACTGCATCTTAAGAAATGGAAAACAATTTAGATCAGGTTTAACATTGTGATTGTGTGCTCTAGGTAGCGAAAAGCAGAGCCAACGATATTGACAATCAGCAAGACAAAACCCTTCAAAATAAGCAGATCATGTGGTATATGTTCTGTCTTTTAACATTCACTGCATTTACCAAAATCATGGCTGATTGAAATGTGTGCAATTTGTTTTAAAATCGGATTCAAGGTGTTTTGTTTTGCAAGTAGGAACATTTACCGTAAATCAAGGTTGCAAGAGCAGTGTTGCTTTAGTGAGATAAATGTCCCCAGTATACACAAGGCTGATATACAAGACAATCACACCACATGTTACTTTAACACATAATTTGGAAACATTTCTTAAGAATCTTAATACATCTAGGCAGCTTATTATGGATGTGACAGAATCAGTTATAAATGACCGTTAGGTGGGCTTCACAAATGATGGAAGAAGGAGTGTTTTGGTAAAGACACTTAGGACAGCTCAGGAAATCAGCTGGGGAGCAGAGGCCATATGTTGTCAGCTTTGTGTCAAAATGTGCTCACCACATCATTACTGACGACTCTTCTCTGCATGGGGCTGTGATCTCTCGAGCAATCTCTCAGTGGGACTGCCAGTGGCCTTCAGAGTTTGCCCTGCTTCAGAGGAAACACCTTCCTGCCACATGGAAGAGGCCTCTTGATGGGATACCAAAGAAAGATTTGCAATACTTATGATTTTTTGGAAAGAACTCAGAGAAGAGTGAAATGACTGCCTTTTGGAAAAGCTCCATGATATGATATCCTAGAATATTATTGCTGCAGAGGGCTTTAGCAGCACTGTTACTTGATTCTGTGGTGTAAATTCTTCCCTCAACTTCGTTTTGCAGGTGGTGAAACAGAGAGAGAAGTTGAGTTGCTTAGGATTGTATAGACATCCTGCAGATTCGTAATCTAGCTCACAATTATTAATCAGAAGTTAAAATGCACAGAGGGCCCCTAGGGTCCTATAATATGCTTTGCTTCTCCACCTTGTTTTTCTTGCAACCTTGTTGTGTTTGCCCATGTGCGTTCTTTGCTAAGTGTTCATGCCTGGTGACCCCATGCCCAGCAGGCTGGATGTGTGGATGGGAAAATATTATAGAGGATGAAGACACTTATATTGCCTTTGGATGTGAAGGATGCCATGTTGATTTGGCCATATCTTCATATTTGATCCGATGAGGTGGAATGAATGTGGTCATCAACTTCTTTTTTTTGAAACAGAGTCTCACTCTGTCACCCAGGCTGGAGTGCAGTGACACTATCTCAGCTCACTGCAACCTCCATCTCCTGGATTCAAGTGATTCTACTGCCTCAGTCTCCCAAGTAGCTGGGACTACAGGCACATGCCACCCCACCCAGCTAATTTTTGTTCTTTTAGTAGAAAAGGGGTTTCACCATGTTGGCCGGGCTGGTTTCAAACTCCTGACCTCAGGTGATCTGCCCACCTCAGCCTCCCAAAGTACTAGGATTACAGGTGTGAGCCACTGTGCCCGGCCTGGTAATCAAGTTCTACATTTATTCTATCACATCATTGTATTCTGCCTAATTAAGAAGAGAAATATCTTCTTAATATCCCCTAATATGCACTGGCAGAAACACTTTTTGAATGTGGACTGGGAGTCTAATTCTCTAAGCCTCATGTGGGTCACCTTTCAACTAACTTCCATTTAAGTATTGCTGGCATGAAAAATATAGGATAGAGTCTTGAGTAAACAAAATGTAGAATTGCGCTTTGTTTAATTACTCCAAAGCCCTTTGTCTCTTACTTGTAAGGTACAATACGGCAAAGACTCTTGGCAGATGCCTAAGAACTTTTATAACTGATGTCAAGATCAACTGAAACAAAGACGCATTTGTTGAACTCCAGATTTAAATGCTGGCCTGGCTTTTCAGAGATAAATCTTAGGTGTTTGCTCTTGGCTATGGATAAGAGTAGTTTGAAAAATTTATTTGCCAATGCTTACACAAGCCACTACTGCATATTATGAAGCATTGCTCACCTAACACATAAGAAAAATTAAAAACAAAATAGCTGAGTGTGGCTGGAAAGAGAGGCAGCTCTAGGGGAGGGCATTCCTGGGAAGCAGGAATGGTTGCAAAAACCCAGGTTAGATTAAGCATTTGGAGATGAAAAAAATGAATTGACTAGCATAGCTAAAAAGGCAGCAACGTGATTACCAAAAGCAATGTCAGCATGGTGTAGTGGGCTGCGTATGGGTTATGGCATCGGTAGATAGCTCCAATCTTTTGGTACTTGGCAGGTTTCTTAAAGTCTCACAATCTCAGTTTTCTTTTATAAAGTGGGATTATCTGCCTGCCTTTGAGGGCTGCTCAGAGGGTCAAATGAGATTATGTTCTGAAAGTACTTTGTCAACTAAAATTCTCTATCAATGAGAATACTAATAAAATGATAATATAATAATCATGATCAGAGTAATACTCATTTGATAGTAATACTACCAAATGACATTTACATATTTTATTCGGTGCCAGACACTAAGCTAAAGGTTTCATATAAATTCTCTTACTGGGGTGCATACTATTTGACAAAATAGGAAGTTGTGAAACTCAGATTAAATAACTTGACCAAGGTCTATTGGATACCCACATTGTGCTTTGACTTCCACAGTGAATTACCTTCCTTATTATAATGATAACAAATGCTAACAATTCATTCAGGCATAACTTCTGTTTTCACATATTCCTCTAAAATGATCTTTCTTGTCTAGCATTTTACCGAGTAGTTCAATCGCAAGCTCACTATAATTTAATGCACGTTCTCTCCTTGAAGGACATATATAAAGGCATAAGGAAATTATTATATAAAATTAAGACTACTGTTTTAGAGCAACAGAACTTGCATAGTAAAGAAAGGCTGTAGAACCTTTAAAATACAATATGAACATCCTGAAAGATTAGAAAAAGAAAATAATTCTCACAACCATATTACTCTGTTAGTCCTTTAATTTTTATGGCCCATTGTCTCCTTTTACATTATTATTCCTTTTTTTTTTTCTATCAACTATCCCTGGGATAATAGTCCTATGAATGGGTCTATAGGCCTATGAAAATTCCAGAATTGCACTGTTCAGTGTGGTAACCACTGTCCACATGTAGCTATTTAAAGTATATTTAGACTAAAATAAAAGGAAATTAAAAATTCATTTCCTCCATCACACTAGCTAAACTTCAAATACTCAATGACCCTATGTGGCCTGTGGCTATCATATTTGACAGTGCAGAAGAATTCCCATCATTGCAGCCAGTTGTATTGGACAGCTCTGCTCCAGAACATAAAATCATGATCCTCTCTCTGCCTGGGTCTGCTAGGGCCTAGGGGACATTCACATTATCTATGTAATTACGCCAGAGGATTTACAAGGATGTTTAGAGTAGAAATTCATGGAATGATATTGGACTTATTGTTGATCAACATGATAGCAGATTAAAGCATCAAAATTTGGAGAATTATCTTAACCAGACTCTCTTGCACCAGCTGGTTAAAGCACAGAACATGCCAGGGATGTGTTCCGAGTACATTCCACTGGCACAGAGGTGTGAAAAATGTGAAAAGGAAAAACCACACAACGCTGGCCAGAGCAGGCAGAGTTATTCAGAGGAGTGTTTGTAGACAGATGCAATGGCCTGAGAGCAGGCATGGAATTGTGAAAAGCCCTTCTGACCTGATAAAGTAATTTCAGAGTGATAGAGTTCTAAGGTGAGACAATAGCAGAGAATGGTGTTGAAGGTTAGAACTAGGTTGAAATTGTAACGGGCCTTGTCTTCTCTAAAATGTTTTAGTTTATCCATCAGGACTCAGGGAGCCATCAGAAGTCTTCAAGCTGTGGAGTGACGTGGCTGGATTAGCTTTATTTTTCAGGAAGGTAATTAACACATGGGTGGGCAGAGTAGCTTAGTTTAGAGATTGAGAAACAACTTCTGGATTTTCCTTTGGTAGAGTTATTGTGCTCTATTTGTCAGTCATAATACCTTATAGTTCAAAATAAGGATGATTTTTAAAATCTCTATTAATTTTCTGACATTAACTGACAACAATACTAAAAGGACAATTTATAGTAGTGTTTTGTTAACTATGGTAAAATGGACTCTTAGAGTGGTCTGAAAAATTTAGTCACCTAGTGAATGAATAATAAAGACCTTTGTACCAGCTTAAATCCATTTTGGGTGAATATATTTATAATATTTATAATTCTATTAATTGGTTTTATAAAATCACAAAACGCAAGCGTTTAAATGATGCACCATTGTTGTAGTGGAAATAAAAGAGGAAGATACATGAAATACTAAAGATGAGAAGAGGTGGGAAATGAGCCAGACCACCCTAACTATGCTGGCATTTGGTTGATTTTGGAAAAAAGACTTGGCAAAATGAATGACAGACCCTTCCCTTGATTTTTCCCACTCTACTAATTTGGTCCTGAGTTAATTGTCAAAATAAGTGAGACTAAGCTAGAAACCAACTAGTAACTATTTTGTTACTTGGTTAACTATTAACAACTTTCTTAACTATTTATTAATAAGTTTATTTATTAACTACTTTTATAGTTAATAAAGATGGAAAGTCCTGACTTAGTAAAGAAGAAATACATACTCCTTTTAAACATTTATTTATTTATTTATTTGTATTTTAAAGACGGGGGTCTCATCTGTCACCTAGGCTGGAGTGTAATGGTGCCATCATGGTTCATTGCAGCCTCGAATCCCTGTGCTCAAGTGATCCTCCTGCCTCAGCCTCCTGAGTAGCTGAGACTACAGGTGCTCACCACCATGCCTGGCTAATTTTTTATTTTTAAATTTTTTTTGGTAGAGGTGAGGTCTCACTGTGTTGACCAGGATTGGTTTCGAACTCCTGGGTTCAAGTGATCTTCCAGCTTCAGCCTCCTGAGTAGCTGGGACTACAGGCATGTGCCACCATGTCAGCTAATTTTTTAGTTTTAAAATTTTTTTGTAGAGATGGAGTGCCACTATGTTGACCAGGTTGGTTTTGAACTCCTGGGCTCAAGTGATCCTCCTGCCTCAGCCTCCCCAAGTACTGAGATTATAGGCATGAGCCACGGTGTCCAACCA
Source organism: Pan troglodytes (assembly GCF_028858775.2). NCBI lineage: Eukaryota > Metazoa > Chordata > Mammalia > Primates > Hominidae > Pan > Pan troglodytes. Next base: position 32,548,665 of record NC_072412.2, read on the forward strand.
AGATGTGCTTCTCCTCAAGACCGAAACATTTACTAAGAAGTAGATGAGCACATGAAAGAAGTTAATCTGACATTTCCTCAAAGGTTTAAAAATAAGTTGTATTTTCAAAGAAGGACTTCCATAATGCTTTTCTAGTGACTCTTCATTCACCTTACTGGCTTCGGTGCAGACAGACTAACCCAGTTCACTCCCCGAATGGCACCTTTAAACTTCAGTCTGTTACACAAAAGCACACATAGAAAAGGATACATTTTTGCTTCAGTATAACTGTTATATTATTCTACCCCATTTTAAGTATATAATTAATTTTAGTTCTGTGTCTACACAACTTAAAGCCAATGATTTTTAACGACTGCCCCAAAAATTTCTGAAAAACAAACAAAAGGGGATATCTGATTCTACCATGTTGGGGTAGAATTGGTAATTGTATAATTGATACTGGACTCATAATCTCACTGTAAACAATAAAAAAGCAGGCAAAATTTATGAGATATCTGTTTGGTTTTCAGACAGTATAGGAGGTAGCACCGAAACAGGATCCCTGAGGGAATGGAAATAGATAAGGTTAGCCCTATAATCACCCCCAGCTTTCTTCCTGGAAGCACTTTCTGAATTGAGGATCCGTGAGGAGGAACTCCAGCAAAAGCAAAAAAATCATATTAAATTGAGAAGACAGAGACAAGAATTCAAGGGGAAGCTGAAATGACTGAAATTTTCAGACCAGAAAATTGGAGAGTAGGGAGCTGTGCAGACAAGAAGCTACAGAGATCTGTAGAGGATCTCCTTGAGTCCACTGGGATTCATAGAAAGAAACTCCATGAGGCCAGGAAAGAACAACATGGGGAGCTGTGAGTACTGAGCAACAATTTTCCATTTCTCTCGTACATTTCCAGACGACTTATAAACAGACATTGACTGCATTTATTTTGGACAATCTTTTTTTTTCACAGATGTTTGCATAGCCAACAGCCATGGCAGATGGAGCTAGTGCCTCTCTCAGGAGCAAGGGGCAGGCACACTTACTGCCCATTATAAAAACTCCAGTTTCACTAAATCCAGGATTCTTTCTTGTACCACAGTGCACTACATGTGCCAGTATTGCTCTGTAGGAATTGGGGCTCAGGGAGACAATGCAGATGTCAATACTGTGGCTTCTGCTGTTGCCATGAGTAATAAAGTCCTTTGTCTCTGATCCAGGAGACTCATATCTTCTGCCAACATCTTGAAGCTATGGCAGGCTAATTTGTTAGTTTGCAAGGAGGGTAAAATTTCAGGCCCTTCACAGAGTTTGACAGTTTTAGTGATGAGTATGGGATGCTGACAGAGATGTAGCTTTCTGGAAAATGAAGGACAAGGGCCTCATGGGACAAATAATGGGTTTTGAGAGAAATTCACAGGAATTGGTACCTGTATTAGTCTGCCAGGACTGCTGTAATAAAATACCATAGACTGGGTGGCTTATAAATAACAGAAATGCATTTCTAACAATCTGGAAGCTGGGCAATCTAAGATCAAGATAATGGCAGATTCAGTGACTGACCCACTTCCTCAAAGACAGCATTCTCAATTTAACCTCTGGTGGAAAGGATGAGAGGTCTCTCTCTGGCCTCTTATGAGAGCTCTGCCCCCATGAGCGAAACACGACCCAAAGGTTGTATCTCCTAATGCTATTATCTTGGGGATAAGGATTTCAGCATTTGAATTTTGGGGTAATATAAACATTCAGATGACAGAAGCAGCAAACATAGCAAATATGTTGACCAAATTGTATGGTCAACTGGGCAATAAATGATCTTCTCCTTTACTGCCTGTTATTGAAGAGGAATTGGGGAGGTGGTTACAGGCTCAAAGACAGGTGCCCTGGTTTTTGCTAACTCTCCTTTGAGGAGACAGAGGCTATTCCTCTCAAGTCTTGCAGTCAGCCTTAGGTCTGTCCTCTTGTAATAATTAGAGCTAATATTAATCCCAGAATAATTGGATATCTATATGGGAAAAATCATTCTTGACGCTACCTTACAACATTCACGAAATGAACAAAAGTATCATCTAAAACTATAAAACTTTTAGAAAACAACATCAGATAAAATCATCAAGATTTTGAGGGCAGGAAAAGAATTCTTAGGACACAAAAACATGAACTATATGGAAATTGGTCAACTGGACTTCATCATCAAAATGGAATTATTCTATTCTTTGAAAGATATTGTTAAAAAAGTAGAAAGCCAAGCCACCGAGTGGAAAAATATTTGCAGTACATATATCTGAAGATATAGATCCAGAATATATATAAAAAATTCAACTAAATTTTAAAGAAGACAAGGAATATGGAAAAAAAAGAGATGTGAACAGACACTTCAAAACAGAAGATATGCAAATAATCAGTAAGCACATTAAAGATTCCCAATATCATCAGTATCAGGAAAATGTAAATTAAAACCACAATGAGATACCACTGTACACCAGTGTTTGTGAGGATGTACCACAACTGGAACCCTCATACATTGCTGGAGAAAATCTAAAACGACACAAGCTCTCTATGAAGTAGTCTGGTAGTTTTCTTACATAATGACTATATAACTCACAATTCCATCCCTTGGTATTTACTCAAGAGAAATGAAAACATATATCCATACAAAGGCCTTCATGTGAACGTTCATAGCAGATTTAAATAGCCTTCAGCTACAAACAACTCAAAAGTCTGTCAACAGGTGAATAAATAAACAAATTATAATCTATCCATAGAAAAAAGTATTTCCCAAGCAATAAAAAGGAGCAAGCTACCACCACATTAATGGATATAAATGGATAAAGAAAATGTGACATATATATATTCACACAATGGAGTATTATTCAGACATAAAAAAGAAAGAAATCTTGCCATTTGTCACAACATAGATGAACTTGGAGGACAATATTCTAAATGAAATAAGCGACACATATAAAGACACTGTGTGCTCTCACTTATATATGAAACCCATAAAAGTTGAACTCTCAAGCAGAGAGTAGGATGGTGGTTACCAGGGGATGGGGTGTAGGGGAAATCAGGGAGATGTTAGTCAAAGGGTACAAACTTTTTAAAACATTTAATGATACAGTTTAATCTCTAAAGCATTAGGCCAGGCGTGGTGGTTCACACCTGTAATCCCAGGACTTTGGGAGGCCGAGGCGGGTGGATCACGAGGTCAGGAGATTGAGACCATCCTGGCTAACACAGTGAAACCCCATCTGTACTAAAAATACAAAAAAAGAAAAATTAGCTGGGCATGGTGGCTGGTGCCTGTAGTCCCGGCTACTTGGGAGGCTGAGGCAGGAGAATGGCATGAACCCGGGAGGTGGAGGTTGCAGTGAGCCGAGACTGCACCACTGCACTCCAGCCTGGGCGACAGAGCAAGACTCTGTCTCAAAAAAAAAAAAAGAAAAAAGAAGCATTAAAATAAGTTTTTACAAATCAAGCATCAATTAAAGAGAATATATTCTATGTGATTTATTAATATAAAATTTTAGAATAGGCACAAGGAATTTAGAGTGGAAGAAAACAGGTCAGTGATTGCCTAGGGCTGGGATTGAGGGGGCAATGACTGCAAAGGGGTACAAGGCAACTTTGTGGATGACTATTCATTTTTTAATTTAAAAATATTTAACCAGCATATAAAAATTGAATACATTCAAGGTATACAACATGATGATTTTATATACATATACATTGTGTAATGATTATCTCAATCAAATTAGTTTAACACATCCATAATCATCCATGCTGTATATTAGATTTCCAGAACATGTTCATCTTGTAACTGAAAGTTTGCACCCTTTGACTAACACCTCCCTGATTTCCCCCACTCCCCATCCCCTGGTAACCACCATCCTACTCTCTGCTTCAGAGTTCAACTATTATGGGTTCCGTATATAAGTTAGAGCACACAGTGTCTTCATATGTGTTACTTATTTCATTTAGAATAATGTCCTCCAAGTTCATCTATGTTGTGACAAAGGCAAGATTTCTTTCTTTTCTATGTCTGAATAATACTCCATTGTGTGAATATATATATGCCACATTTTCTTTATCCATTTATACTTTGATGGACACTTAGGTTGTTTCCATATCATGCCTGTGGCGAATAACACTGCAATGAACATGGGGGTGCAGATATCACTTCGATGGCTATTTTTTTTTTTTTTTTTTTGAGACAGAGTCTTGCTCTGTCCTCCAGGCTGGAGTGTAGTGGCACAATCTCAGCTCACTGTAACCTCCACTCCCAGGTTCACGCCATTCTCCCACCTCAGCCTCCCGGGTAGCTGGGACTACAGGTGCCCGCCACCATGCCCAGCTAATTTTGTTTTGTATTTTTACTAGAGACGGGGTTTCACTGTGTTAGCCAGGATGGTCTTGATCTCCTGACGTCGTGATCCGCCCGCCTTGGCCTCCCAAAGTGCTGGGATTACAGGCGTGAGCCACCGCACCCAGCCCGTCTTCAATGGCTATTCTTGACTGTGATGTGGGAGATATAGTTGTTGAAACTCATCAAGCTTTACACTTAAAATGGGTGCATTTCAGCACATGTAAATAATACTTCAATAAAATTGGTTTTTAAAAAAAGATCTACAAGCTAAAAACAAAGATTAACGTGGTATGTCAAAACGACTCAGGAGCCAGCCTTAACAGGGCTCCCACTGGCAAAAGTTGGCAGTTTAAGCATCAAAAAGAGAATGTCTGTAGATCCTTGAAATAAAAGGAATATGAAACAATCATTATTCCCTAGTAATATATGTGCATGACACCCCTCCACCCCTGGGACACCCCTCCAGCAAAGAACAGAATTTCGTTGTCTTAAAAATCTTCTCAGTGAACAGTAACTATTTTGAAACCAGAAATCCTAAAACAGGATTGATTTTCAGGATCTCAGATTTATTTAGTTTTGAATTATTTATTTAAACATTTTTTTTCTGAAATATTTTCTAAGCAAAACTAGGATGGAGTTTTGAAAAGCCAAATTACATACGCACTGGCTCCTGTGTACCTTGAGAATGCACCTTGCAGACTTTCAACTACTTGACTATTGGCCCCAGCTGCCACACTCTGAAATGCATTGTTTCATTTGCACTCATAAAATTGGGGCAGAGAGCCAAGCCTCCCAACAGCCGCTTGTAGACAATGATCAAGTGCCGCAGGCTTCCTAAGGCAGCCTGTCACTGAGAGCCTGAGAACTTGTTCAACTTTAGGCCAACTTTGGCTTAAAGACACCAGCGGCCTGGCCGCACTTCCATTAGACTTCAGGATAGTCCAGGGTGCTTTTACCCAACTTTCCTTCTTGTCTCTCCTCACTAGGAATCAGATTTGCATCAAGGCTGGATGGCTCTCCCATCTCTTCCCAGCTCCCTCTCCATTTTCTCTCTCAGACATTTTCCCCAATAAAATCCTTGCAAATTTACTTTCATCTTGATGTCAGCTTCTTGGATGACCTGAACAAGTTCACAGCCCAATATTTGATTATCTTTCATGGCCAACAAGGCCCACAGGTGACTCTCATGCTCTTATATTTTTTCCCATTAAACTTCATCTTTGTGGGTTTAAGGCCATTTGTTCCAACACATCAAAGTATTTTTGAATCTTACTCCATTATCTTTTACATCTGTTGTCTTTCCCATCTTTATGACATCCCAAAATGTGATGAGTAGTTATTACATGTCTTCTACAAATTGTGAATAAAAGCATTAAACTGTAGCTGCCAAATGACAGGCCCTTTTGGAAATGCAATCAAGGCCTATAATAAGCCTGACAGTACAAATAAATCTGTTTTCATAAAGTGAATAAATATTGGATAATTATGAAAATATTAAATTATATGTAGTGAGATGGATAGTGCCCTTATATTCAAATTGTACATCTCCCATAATATTTTGCACACAGAAGGTGTTTACAATCACTCTCACCAAGATAGCAATGACACCAGAAAAGTGTAGAAAAGAATATTTGAAAGAAGTAATCTTTCGTAGTTTTAGAAACAAGCTGTGTAGTTCTTCTGTTCTTGATAAAATTAGGGTTAGAGCACAGCATAAAAATTTCAGCTCTTACAGCAGCAAGAACTACTCAGTATATGAAATAACGTTCAGAAACAGTGTAAGTGGATTCTCTTCAATAAGGATTTGGTGATGAATGGACAGGAGATGGAAATGGCTAGAAGATGGACTGGCTAGAAGAGGGCAGTTCCCTGGCAAAGGCCCCACCCTCAAGCCTGGAGACCTCTGACCCTAAGTAGGAACAGGCATTTCTGTTTCTGTGCCCAAAAAGATGCCTTTTGGCCTGCCATATCCCCCTATCCTGTACCCATATAAATCCCAAACCCCAGGCTCCAGAAGCAGATGAGCAGATGAGCAGATAAGGAGATGAGGAGAAAAGCAGATGAACAGTGGAACAACATGGCAGAGAAAGAGAGAAGAGGAGGAATTTCTGAACACTGAGAGGAGTTCGGCTGGGGGTGGCCGGAGGGCAGTTCAGCTGCTGAATGGCCAAACTCCAGGGGAAGATCATCCTCCCACTCCATCCCCACTTCCGGCTCCCCATTCATCCCACTGAGAGCCACTTCCACCACTCAATAAAACCCCGCATTCATCCTTCAAGCCCGTGTGTGACCCGATTCTTCTGGGACACTGGGCAAGAGCTCGGGATACAGAAAGCTGTCACACTGGCCCTCTGCCCTTGCAAAAAGGCAGAGGGTCCATTGAGCTGGTTAACATTAAGGCGTCTGAGGATGGCAAGGCTAAAAGAGCACTGTAACACTGGGGCCGCAGGCACCCACCCCTAGACACTACTGCAGGAGCGGAACCCAGAGTACCTGCCCCGGCTCCTGTACCTGCCCATCTGCGCGTTCCCCCTCCTGTCAGGAGTTTGAGCAACAACGATGACCGAACAGGCAAGCCACACCCCTGCTGCACATCCTGCAAGGGGGATCAGGGAACTCTCCTGTTTCAGTGGCTTACTTCTTTGTGAGCTGTGAGAGTTCAAAACACTTGGTGTAGCAATAATGACAGAATTTGTTTGTGTTTACACTTAGGAATGATTGTGTGGAGTTAGGGGTTTCCTGAACTAATTGTTTTTAGGTTAATTTGAACAGAGGCCAAGGGTGTGGCAAATAGGCAAGTGAATAAATCATCCCAAAAACTGTTTTATATCATGGATAGCCATGCTAATATTAAAAATAATTTTGATACTTCAGAGGACTCATTTTTCATTCACTTGTAGGTAGCATGGTATTTTTTGAAAAGAAATGTAATAGGCTGGAAATAAATACTTTGTAATAAATTTTGTCATTAATAAGAGGTGAAACCTAGACATGACTTCAAGTACGCATCCCATCATGACATCATTACAAAGCACTATCCTTGTATAAATAGACATCTTGTCTAAGGTCAAGGTCCCTCAATAAATCTGCAGTCCATTTGGGTGCCAGGTTATAGAAAACAGAGTATTATTCTGCATTTTTCACTCCCAAAACTCACGAACATAGAAAATATTCCACAATGGCAATCAAAATACCCAGAACCTTCACTTGCTATATGGGTTAAAAAAAATAAATTGCAGTTCAGCAGTTCACTCTCCTATATAAATTCTGGTCAAACTTTTATCCTTTTTCTCCTCTAGATTCTTCCATTACTCTAGGTGCTATTAATAGGGCTGTTCTATTACATGTTTCTCTTTAGACCTCTTGAGTCATACGCAACCTTTCATCGTTAGTTTAATAGCTAGTGTTATTGATGAGTAGTAATACGCAGAAGAGGCTGATAATCGTTGGTTTTGCGTAGCTGAAATAGATAATAATGAGATAAGTTTTTCATGGGTAGTGGGAAAGACGTCTTAATGGCTCCTAGAATACAGATGAAGGAACTATATGGTATTACAAAGGACATCTTGATAAGAAGCAGATTCAAAGAGGTCAAAACAGCAACTGGATTTCTGCTGGCATAAATCTCTTCTCAACCGTATTATTGCCTTTTAAAGTCTTTTTTTAACAGGCAAGAATCCAAACAGGATGCGTTTTCCCACAAACAAGAAAAAGCAAAATAAAATGCTCTGTTGTTAAAGTTAGAAAAGAGGGAGAGAGAGTCTGACTAATGGAAGAAATCAAGGGCCTTAAACAGAAATGGCAGAATGCTTTTATAGAGGAGTATTCCTGCTGTTTAGAATGCATGGCTGGTGACTTGGAATAGGTAGTGTTCCAGAGAGTGAATCTAAGATATGTCCCTTAAGCTACTTAAAGGCATGACTAAGAACAAGTCACTCTAAACAATAAAGTAAGATCTTGGGGTAGAAAAAACACCACATGTGGGCATTGAATTAGAACCAAACATTTTGTGAAATGACAAGGAACATGTTAAGTTTCTCCCTCACCAGACAGTACTGTGAGAAGGAATTGTCACACCATGCCAAAGGGAGTGGTGGGGGAGGATGTCAGAATCACCTCTGGGACTTTTTTTTTTTTGAGACAGAGTCTCACTCTGTCGCCTAGGCTGGAGTGCAGTGGCATGGTCTCCGCTCACTGCAACCTCTGCCTCTCAGGTTCAAGTGATTCTCCTGCCTCAGCCTCTCGAGGAGCTGGGATTACAGGCATGTGCCACCACGCAGAGCTAATTTTTGTATTTTTAGTAGAGATTGGGTTTCGCCATGTTGGCCAGTCTGGTCTCTAACTCCTGGTCTCAAGTGATCCGCCTGCCATGGCCTCCCAAAGTACTGGGATTACAGGCGTGAGCCACCACACCCAGCCTTCTGGGACTCTTTCAAACTACATTTGCTTCAGAGAAATTCTGATGCCCCTGTCCCCACCCCACTGCACACAATCCCCGCCTCCTCCTTAAGAATTAATGCCCATCTGAGTCACTGGTACTGATCAGTAGGTTATCATATCCCTTGGGAAGGGTGAGCCAGAAAGCAGGCTGAGAACCTGAGAACCACTGCTTTAGTGAGTTTATTTTCCTCCACACTTCGCGTGCCCCTCTGTGCTGCTAAGCGTGCATCAGGTTCTGCTGGGTGGGGCTGAGTGTGTAGCCCCTCGTAGCCCCTCACTTGTGGGTGCTCACACACACAGGGCCTGCAGGGAGAAGCCAGGAGCCATTCCTTGTGCTCACATGGCTCAGAACACTAGTTTGAGAAGTCCAGGAGAGATCAGAGGACAGAGCAACATGATCTCTGAATCGTTGAAGAGATCGTTGAAGACAGAGCAACATGATCTCTGATTCGTTGAAGAGAATCGTTGAAGTCTGTAGTTTCCACTTCATGGAACTTACCTAAATATGGTCCTCCTTGTAATGTATTTGCAGATAGACTGACTCAGGTCTAACTCAATGGATTTAGAAAATTAACATAAGTGTTAATAAGTAATATAGCAGCCTTCCATTCCATGGTTCTGTGTGCTAACAAATATCTGTTGAACGAATGATATATACAAAGATATGGGCATAGCCCACCCAGCAAGGCTGGTAAACAGAAAAGTATTCAAAATTTGTCTTTCTATGTAATCATATTGTGCTTCCTCCATTTCCTTAAATATCCCAACTGTAAACTCCACATAGAACAGTTCAGAGACAAGTTTCCCTCCAAATCTTACATTGAATTGGACTCAGAAAACAGTAATAATAATAGCTAACATGTAGAGAGCGCTGCTATGTGCCAATAAGTATGTTTAGTAATTTTTGTGTGTCGTCTTGTTTAAGACTTACAGAAGTCCTACAAGATGGGAACTATTGTTATTCCCTTTTATCTATATGAGAAAAATCGAGCTTCAGGCAACTTAAACAACTTGTCCATCTAGCAAGTGGCATGAAGATGACACTCACAGAACTAGCAAGAGGACAAACCCAAATCTATCTAATGACAAAACCCATATCTAAACTACTCCTCTATATTGTTACCAAACTTTACCAAACAGATTTGAAATACTACCTAAGGCTAACAAGGGCTTTCTAAGCTGTGATTTAATACATATAAACATGTTTGACCACCGACATAGCCAAAGAACAATATTTTGCAGAAAAAAACCCTCTTGTTTTAGATACTATACTTGTTTTACTAACTAGGTAGCATGAATGTTTTTCGGAGTTTTCAAAATATGTCAGTTCTTACTATTTATGGTGATTATGTTCTAAAAATTTGCTGTGGACACTGAATTAGAGTACGGAGCTCTTGCTACTAGGAGAAATACAGAATTAGGTTCCTGCAAGCTTCTAGTCAACTAACTGATCAACACATAACTTTTTTGTGTGTGTGTTTCTGTTTAAGGATGCCTCGTTTAATCTAGATTATTGATTGTTTAATGTTGAACTCATGGCCAACAGCACTGTAACTCATGCCTGAACAAAACTTCCATTTTATCTGTAAAACTTACCTTTTCTCTGTAAGGCACATCCAAGCCTCCTCGCACTTAGAAATACTAGACAGCACTTCAGCACTCTGGTTGGGAGCCATTTTAAACAGTGAAATAACCAACAAAAGCACAAAAATGCAAAACTGTGGTTCTAAATAGACCCATAAAGGACCCTTGTTATAGTAGAGAGCTGAAACAGGAAGGCAGAGCGTCGCCTTGTGAGACCTCAGCCAGGCACGGGTGCATCACTGCTCTGGGCCTGTCCACAAATGACTGTAAAAGCATACCGAGTGCTGATGTGGGGGTTACAGATAAATTTTAGCAAGTAGATGAATTCACAAATACTGAATCTGTGAATGTGGAGGATTGACTGTACACAGAAATTCACTTAAAGGAAATTTGGCAGTTAAAGTGAGCGGAGGTAATGATGTACTAGTTCATTCTTTGAGAGAGCAGCTCAGAATATGGGTTCTCAATGTAAAAGTTTAGCCAGTTTAACCCACGGTCCAGCAACACGCATGTAAAATAATCTGTTATGCTCTGGCTACAAAGACTAAAGGCATGTGGTCTCTGAATCTGTATTTCTAACTCAGATGGGCAGCGGGGTGGTCTCCAAAATGCAGGCCTCCTTCAAGTCTGCTGTAAAGGCCTGTCACTAGCTCCTTTTCTGCCCTGGCCATGTTCACAGTCATTGTCCCCTCAGCATGGAAGGCCTAGGTGTTCCATCTTGCAGTTTGTGGCTGAATGAAACTGTAGTCAGAGAAGTAAAGCGCTTCGGGTACCACGAGGGTAGAATACCCACCAAAATGGAATGCATGCACAGTATTGCTCCTGCTTTTTGCATTTTGGGTTTTGGCTTTTATTTTGCCATTTCTTCCTATTTTTTCTGGGCAATACTAGGTAGAAACAGCTTAATTAATCATAATTGTAAAAAATACTATTTGAAAGTGTTATTTTAGATGGAAATTATGGGTTTTTTTTGTCACAGCAGGTATTTTTAAAAGCATATAATCTACACACATATCTCAGAGGGTCTTCAGCATCCTTATTTTTGAGCTTAAATGAATCTTGTTATTTTCTCCATTCATGCTGAAATCACAGCCAGGAGCTGCTTAGAAAAGCTTGGCCTGGGAGTTAGAACATTGCCTTAACTGCCTGGGTGGCAGTGGCAATTCTTGCAAAGCAAACTCAGGGATATTGGTGGTAGCGAGGAACCGTTGTCAGAAAGCCGTCAAAGCTACAGTGAAGTCAATGCCCCTTCATGTTACCCCTATTCTCACAGAGTCTGGATTTGGGAATAATTGTAGCAATGTATTTTCATGAGTTGATTGAGTAATTTGCATTTACTAATCTCAACGTGAAATGAAAGCCAGCCTCAAGAACGGGAGTTGTCCCTGGCTGTCGTTTCTTGTGGTCTCTTTCTCTGTGGTACACCCTCAGAGCAGGCATTCTCTAACCATTGCCTGTGCCTTACTTCTGTGTGTTAGTAGTATGCAGGTGAATCCGTGTGATAGCTTTATTTTTTTAAATTTGTAATTGTGGTAAATACGCATAACATAAAATTGACCGTCGTAATCATTTCAAGGGTACTGTTCAGTGGTGTTAAGTATACTCACATGGTTGTGTAATCAGTCTCCAGAAATGGTTCATTTTCTAAAAGCGAGATTCTATATTCATTAAACAATAACTCCCCACTTTCCTCTCCCCTCCGGCCCCTGGCAACCACCATTCTACTTTCTGTTTTTATGAATCTGACTTTTCTAGATACCTCCTATGAGTGGAGTCATACAGTATTCATCTTTTTGTAAATGGTTCATTTCATTTAACATAATCTCCTCAAGGATCATCCACATTATAGCATGTGGCAGAATTTCTTCCTTTTTAAGGCTGAATATTCCATTGTTTGTATACACCACATTTTCCTTATTCATTTCTCTGTGGGTGGATGCTTGGGTTACTTCTACTTAATGCCTTTATTTTAAAATAACTAAAATCTTGTGACACAAAGGTACAACAATGTATATCCTTGGAAAAAGCTGATTATTATGCTCTCTTTAAACTGAAGAATTAAGCCCATTTCCTGGGCATAAAAGATCTGGCCTTGGCTGATGTCATCCCAATCCATTTCCTCATCTCCTCCTGTCCCACCTCCCTCACCTCTCTCTGGCTGTTTTTGCTCTTCATCTAAAAGGCCAGGCTTACTCTTACCTTGAGGCATTTGCCAGTGATGTTCCCTCTGCTTTGAATGTTCTCTTTCCCGAGATATCGGGATAGCTTTCTCCCTCCTTCCTTCACATCTCTGCTCAAATGTTACCTTACCCAAAACATCTTCTCGAACCAGCCTCCACCAAGAGCAACCAGCCCTCTCACTTTGCACCCCATTCTCTCTCTGCCTCTCTTTTGCTTGATATTTCCATGACAGCCATCACCTTAACTCATATTATATATTTTCTTGTTTTTATCACCTAGTTTCCCCACTAGAAAGAAAGCTCTATGAAGTCAAGACTTTGTTTTATTTACACTGTATGTATCTCCAATACCTAGACCTGTGTCTGGTAAATAAAATTCCTTCAAAAACATTTTTGTATGATTTATATATCACTTACTATGTGCCAGCTATTGTTCTCAGTGCTTTACAAATGTTACCTCATTTCATCTGTATAAAATTCTAAGACCCAGCTACTATCATTGTCTCAATTTTACAGATAAGAAAACTGAGGGCATAGAGATGTCAAGTAACTTACTCAAGGTCACCCAGGTGGCATGTGGTGGAGCTACAGTACACACTGAAACAGTTTGGTGCTAGCAGCTGTGCTTTGAGCACTGCACCATGAGTGGAAGAATAAATAAAAGGGACCTTAAGTTACTAAATGAGAGAGAAGAGGTTGCAGATTTTCTCCTTCTCATCATGCATCATAACGTTCTTGCTTGGTGAAAATTTGTGCTATGCATTAGAGATTCAACAGGGCAGAGAAATGTATTAAGTACGTTTTTCTACTGCCTTTTCTACTCTGTTGGCAGAGAAAATCCCTGGCATGTGAGGGTACATTTCTCCCCACCTTGGATATTATGTTCAGAACTTGGTTATGGGCAGTGGAAGTTAGCCTAGTGCCTGCCTGACCAAATAGAGGAAAATACATTTCAGAACATGACAGGTCAGGACACACTAACATCCTTCTGGGAATAAGATTTCTTCATTTATATTTACCAGTCTTAACTGGAAGTGCAAATGCCTTACCAAGAAAGGAAGACACTGTGGTATTTCAACTTCCCTTTATGTTATACACAAATGTCAACCTTTACAGTCACAGCTTTTCCCAGCACATTCTCCTTCCAGTTTAATTTTTCCTGTCTTTGTTCTTTAGCAATCTCTTTATCCTCCCTTCCCTGGTCTGTGTTGCACACCATGTACTGTATATTTGGTATAGCATGTCAGAATTCCTCTAATCTGCCACTTCACTTGGAAAACACTGGGGTGATTACTAATTTATTGCTGTCTTCTGCTAAGTGCTTAATGCAAGCTTAATAAAAATCAGTGGTTGTGTGTGCCTCTCCTTTGTAGGAATATACTTCTGATAGATGACTAGGTTAGGTCATTGTCAGATGATTTATGGAAAATATTCTAGGATAATCTGCCACCAGCATTTTACTGGTGTCACGGAAGATGCTAAAGGTCACATAAGTGGAAGCAGAAGCAGAAAAATGTAGGTGCTATACACCCTCTCTTCAAAAGGCTCATTGTGAGCAAAGAGGTTAATAGTATGGAATGGGGACATCTTGCTTGATCACAGTAACATCCCAAGACAATTAAAGTTAGGATGCTAAGTGCATTTCCAACCATGAGGCCAATGTTTATAGGTTCTCAGCCATCAGGCTTCATCTCCTCATTTTGGGTAACAAAGAAGTACTTGTCATTTCTCTCACCATCCACAGGACCCACCCAGAGTGCCTGACCTCTTGCCCCTTCCCTGTTGGAGAAGGGCCTTCTCCTACAAAAGGAAACCACTTGTGAGGGATGGTTAAAACCAACTGTCTGCACTAGAACTAGACCCTTTCAACACAATAATTTCATCTTTCTCTTTTAAGCGCTCCTCACACAGTATGGCATAATGAAATCACAAACTGCCCTGCGATCATCTTTTTCTGGAACCATACAGAACGTTTCTGTCCTCTGGCAGACAATCTCTGCAGTCTCTGCTCAATGTCAGGCTGTGCAGGAGGTGGCCTCTCCCAGCCTCAACCCAAGCATCAGCACGACAACTAGTCATCAGCCAAAGGAAGAATGTGGTTCACTTCATTATAACTTCTAGAAATTTGACATTTCTTCCTAATCATGGCTTTCCAATTTCAACTCATCAAAATTTCCATGCAAACTTTTAGGCTTTAAAGCAGTTTTTAAAAGAAGCTGTTTAATTTGTTAATCCTACCATTACAGTCCCTATGGTTTCATCTATTTTATGGCAACATTTCTGACTTGTAATATTTGACTTCTTCAAAATATTGGGACATAGCAAGATTTACTACATCATTTATTTCATTATACGTAACTTAATAGACATCTTCAGCCTTTTAAATTAAATTTAGAAAATTCCTTAGCAGAGTAAGCTCCTGTCAGGCAAAATAAGCGCCATTCTCCATAACAAAAGGCGTATGTGGGACAGATAACAGGCAGAAACTGTTTCCACCCTTGCTGTTGTACTTTTTCCCATTTCCTTTCTTACTTGTCAGAAGTGGACTGATTCACTTCAGAGTCTGTTTTTAACTGGGATTTCATCTGATTGTCCACTCTCTAGAGACACCATAGCCGGCTCAAATGCATTTCTGCTATTGACTTTCCATTGGATCTTTATAAGATCCAGTCATCAAGGCAGGCTGCTCTGTGGGCAGCACTTCGGCAATGATGAGGCTGCTGTTCCCAAGAAACAAAGGGAAGGTGGGAAGAGGCTCCCACTGAGAAACAAGTTAAGAGAGCTCTTGATTTAGGCAAGCATAGAAAGAGGTAGGTTTATTTGGAAAGAAAATTTTCAAAAAATAAAGAAGTACTGATCTTTTTACTGTCTCCATAGTTTTCCCTTTTCCAGACTGCCAAATGGGTGGAATCATATAATATGTAGCCTTTTCATATTGGCTTCTTTCACTTAGTAATATGCACTTAAGTTTCCTTATGTCTTCACATGGCTTGATGGAAAAACAACAATTTTCAAGTGCTGAAAGAAATGGATCGTCAACCCAGGATCCTATATCAGCAAAAATATTATTCAGAAATGAATGAGAAATAAAGACATTATCAAATGAAGAAAAAATAAAAGAATTTGTCAAAAGCAAACCTACCCCAATAGAATGACTAAAGGAAATTCTCTAAACAGAAAGGAATAGTGAAAGAAGAAAGGAGGGAAAATCATGTTAACCAAAAATATGAGTAAATATGATAAGACTTTCATTCTTCTCTTGTGTCTTCCACATTCCGTTGATGGTTGAAACAAAACTTATGCCACTGTCTGATGTGGTTCTAAATGTAAACTGAGAAAATATTTAAGTTCTAAATGTAAATTGAGAAAAGACTTTATCTTCCATAATAAAAATGGAGGAGAGGAAAGGGAAGTACCGGAAGATAAGTGTTCTGTACTTCACACACTAGCAAAATGACACCAGTAAACTGCAATGTCATAGAAATATGGTGTCATGTCTAGAGCAACCACTAAAATAGCTATGCAACGAGATACCCTCAAAAACACTACAGAAAGAGCAAAATGAATTCTGAAATATTTTCAAGTAACACACAAGAATGTAGGAAAAAGAAAAGAGAGAAAAACAGAATAAACGGAAAACAAAAATTATAATGGCACAATTAAGCTCTAACATCAATAATTACATTGAACATAGTGATCTAAATATACTAATTAAAGACAAAAATTGAAAGAATTGATTTTTTACAAAAGAACTACTTTATGCTGTCTATAAGGAAGATACTTCAAATATAACGATACAGGCAGGTTGAAAGTAAAATAATGAAAAAATATACCATACAAACATTAATTGAAAGAAAAAACTATAGTAATATGAAAATGAGTTGGATACAGTGACAAAAAAATGACGAGAGTCATAGAGGGACACTATGTAAAAGGGTAAATTCACCAAGAGGATACAGTAATATTAAATGCATATGGGTCAAAAAGCAGAGTTTCAAAATATGTGAAGCAAACATTGATAGAACAAAAAGGAAAAATAGACAAATCTACAATTATAACTGGAGTTAAACACTTTCTCAACAACTGATGGAACAAGAGGACAGAAAATACACATGAATATAGAAGAACTCAACAGCACCATCAATTAATAGCATATAATTAACATTTATAGAACACTTCACTCAACCACAGCAGAATAGACCTCATCCTGGGCTGTAAAACAAACTGTGGCAAATTTAAAACAATTGAAATAAAACAAAATGTTTTCTCTGACCACAATGTAATTAAACTAGAAATTAATAGCAGATAGGTAACGGTAAAATCTCCAAACACTTGGAAACTAAACAACACACTTCTAAATAATCTATGGCTCAAGGGGAAGGCTCAGGAAAAGTTTTAAAACATACATTAAATAGAATGAGAAAAAATGCAATATATCAAAATTTGTGGGACATAGCTAAAGCCATGAGGGAAACTTGTAACACTAAATGCATACATTAGAAATGAGGAAAAGTTTCAAATCAATAATGTAAGATCCTACCTCAAGAATCTAGGGAAAAAAAGCAAAATAAATTGGAGGCAAGCAGAAAGAAAGAAATAATAAAGACAAGAGCAGAAGTTGATGGAATTGAAAATAGAAAAACAATAAAGAAAACCAATGAAACAAAGAGTTGGTTCTTTAAAATTGACAAACATTAAAATTAAAAACTTTTGCTCTGTGAACCTCATGTGAAAAGGATGAAAAGCTACAGAGAGGGAGGCCATATTTCCAAACCACATAGCCAACAAAGGACTGGTATCTAGAGTATAACAGAACTCAAAACTCAAAAGTAAAAATATACAAACAAACAAACAAACAAACAAACAAAATCCCACAATCCAACTAGAAAATAGGCAAAGGAAATGAGCAGACATTTCACTGAAGAGGATGTACAGAAAGAAAATAAGCACATGAGGCCAGGTGCGGTGGCTCATGCCTGTAATCCCAGCACTTTGGGAGGTCGAGGCAGGCAGATCACCTGAGGACAGGAGTTCGAGACCAGCCTGGCTAATACGGTAAAACCCCCATCTCCACCAAAAATACAATAATTAGCTGAACATAGTGGCACACACCCATAATCCCAGCTACTCGGGAGGCTGAGGCAGGAGAATCGCTTGAACCTGGGAGGCAGAGGTTGCAGTGAGCCAGGATTGAACCACTGCACTCCAGCCTCAGGGACAGAGTGAGATTCCCTCTCAAAAAAAAAAAAAAAAAAAAAAAGTAAAAAAAAGGAAACACATAAGATGCTCAATAGCATTGTCCATAGGAAAAGGCATATTAAAACCAAAATGAGATATTATAGGACACCTATTAAAATGGCTGAAGTTTAAAAATAGAGAAGACACTAAATTCTGACTACGATGCAGAGAAACTATATCCCTCTGACATTGCTAGTAGGAATGTAAAATGGTACAGTCAATCTGGTAGACACTTCAGAAATTTCTTCCAGCAATTGTTTTCCTGTGCATTTATCACACAGAAAAACTTATGTTCACACAAAAACCTCTACACGAATATTTATAGCAGCTTTATTGATGATAGTCCCACTGTAAACAACTTGGATGTCCTTCAATGGGTGAATGGTTGAGCAAACTTTGGTGAGTCCACATCACGGAATACTATTCAGCTATAAAAGGAAACGAGCTAGTGATACAGGCAGCAACCTAGATGAACCTCTAGAGAATTAGGCTGAAGGGAAAAAGCCAATCTTAAAATGTTACATATTGTATGTTTCATTTATATATCATTTTTGAAAAGAAAAAATTACAGAAAGAAAAGAATTAGTAGTTGCCAGAAGTTAAGGACAGGTGGGGGTGGGAGGGAAGTGGATGTGACTACGGAAAACAGAACAGGAGGATCCTTGTGGTGATGAAAATGTTCTCTATCTTGACTGTGTCAGTGTCGATATCCTAGTTGTGATACTGTACTATATAGTTCTGCAAAACATTATCAATGGGAGAAAATGGCTAAAGGGATATAGAATTATTAGGATCAATATTATTAATCCTGTCATATTAGAAAACATTTTATAGTAATACACATAGCATGCTTCCATTTCATCAAGAGCAAACAACAAAGCAGCCAACCTCTAGATATGAATCGTTGGGGTAGAATGTCTGTAGAGACGGTTGCCAGTAAGCCCCCCGCTTCCCTCTTTTTCTGTAATTTGTTACATGGCAATAGACACCTGAGACATATTTGTATGTATATCAATGTTTATAAAACAGATGATTGTGAATAAAAACATACCTGTCGCCGGGCATGGTGGCTCACACCTGTAATCCCAGCACTTTGGGAGGCCGAGGCGGGCGGATCACGAGGTCAGGAGATCGAGACCATCCTGGCTAACATGGTGAAACCCCGTCTGTACTAAAAATACAAAAAATTAGCCGGGCGTGGTGGCGGGCGCCTGTAGTCCCGGCTACTCAGGAGGCTGAGGCAGGAGAATGGCGTGAACCCGGGAGGCGGAGCTTGCAGTGAGCTGAGATTGAGCCACTGCACTCCAGCCTGGGCGACAGAGCGAGACTCCGTCTCAAAAATAAATAAGTAAATAAATAAATACCTGTCAAGCATGGTTGCTGGGCAGTGGCAGTAGGAGTAAGAGGGAAATGATAAACTTATAATTTATATATCTTTATATTGTTTTACTGGTTTCTACAAGTATATATTATTCCATAATTCTTAGGACATCAATTAAAGAAAAATTTTACTAGGAAATGAAGATGTTCTTTTTTTTGTTGTTAAACACGAGCTTTGAAAAAGTGTCTTCCTCTCATTTCATTTTTATGTCTGTCTTTTGCTGCAGCGGTCCGCAGACCTCAATTTCAGATCGTTGTGTATAATGCTGGTTTCATAAACACCTTTATAAATCAGTTTTAAAAATAAAGGCCGAAAGCTTATACATTCAGAGTGCCTCTGGATTTGCAACTAAAACATCCTTAATCTTCTTTAAATAAGCTATAAAAACTAAGCGAGAGATAGTCATTAAGAAAATTGATTTAAAAATATTCTTACTAACGCAATCTGTAAGATAGATTAGAAAAGTGCATTAGCTCACATAACATTTTATCAGCCTGTAAAATTTTCCCTAGCTTTCTCTGCTCTTAACAGTGCTATAGCAATGATAAATCTCCAGGAAATTTATCAGAAGAATAAGAAAATGATCATGTTTTTGCTGTGGGTTGCAGTTTTCATTTGTATTACCTTTCGTATTTATTGAATCCTTGATTTCTTTAAGATATTTCTGAATTTCTCATAGGACCTGAAACTCCTGGCCAAGGCCATTTTCATTAATTCGGTTCAACAGATTTATATCCATAGTGTGTACTATGTGCTAGATACTATGCCAGGTGTTTGAAGAAAGAAAATGGGAAAATTAAAAAGAAAAGAAAAAGCAGAGGAACTATCAATCACTAGATATCAATCTAGTAAGAAAAGTAAAACATTTTCAAAAACTATATAATGTGCTGATGGTAAAGCCACAAAGACTAGACAGTAGATTCCATTTGAGCTAGTTGTAAGGGTGGTAAGATTGAGTAGGAGTTTGGCAGGCAAATGAGATAAGGAACTGTATTCCAGATAGACTGGAAGTGTGCAGAATAACAAGGAAGTATAGAAGAGCATAATGTGATTGAGGAAGAAAATGTAGTTGGTGAGGATGTAATCTGTAGTTTCTGATGGACAGGGAGTAGAAACGACAAGAACACAGGCTATTTTAAAATTAAATCACAGGTTCTTTTTCAACAAGAGTGTCATTTCAATAGGGGGAAAATGGTATTTTTAAGTGATGTTGGAACTAGATATTCACACGCAAAAGATTAGTCAGATTCCTTCTCTAGACCATATACAAAAATTAATTCCAAGTGGACTGCAGACCTAAATGTAAATGCTAAAACTACAAGACTCTTAGAAGAAAACAAAGGAATAAATATCTATGATCTTGGGTTTAGTTAGGCAAAGCCTTCTTAGAGATGATCTAAAAAATATAAGCAACAAGATAAAAAAATAGATAAATTGGAATTTATGAACAGTTAAAAAATTTGTAATCCAAAGGACACCAACAAGAAAGTTAAAAGACAACTCTAAGAATGGAAGAAAATATTTGCAAATCATAGTATATCTGATAGGGAATTGTATACAAGACTATATAAAGAATTGCTAAACTTCAACATTTTAAAAAGACAAATAACCCAATTTTAAAATGGGCTTTAAAAAGTGACCATAAAGGAGGAATTGAACAGATATTTCTTCAAGGAAGATACATAAGTGGCCAATGGGCACACAAAAAGATGCTTGACATCATTAGTCATTAGAAAAATGCCAATCAAAACCACAATGAGATAACAATTTCATATCCACTGTGATGACTATAATAAAAAAGACAAATAATAAAAAGTGTTGGTGAAGATGTCAAGAAATTGGAACATACATACATTGCTGGTGGGAATTTAAACTGGTGCAGCCATTTTGGAAATAGTTTGGCTTTCTCTTCAAAAGGTTAAACACAGAATTACCACAGGGCCCAGCATTCCTTCTAAACTGACTGTTAGAAGGAAAACTAATGAAAGAAATTTCTTTCTTGTGGCAAGTATATACCCACAAGAAATAGAAACATGTCCACACAAAAACCAGTGGATGAATGTTCATAGCGGCATTATTCACAGTAGCCAAAAAGTGAGAACAACCCAAATGTCCACAAACTGATGAACAGATCATCTCTATGTAGTATGACCATACAATGGAATATTATTCCAGAATAAAAAAGTAAACTATGGATCCATGCTGCAACATGAATGAGGCTTGAAAATGTTATGCTGAGAGAGTAGCCAGTTGAAAAGACCACATACTGTACGATCCTGTTTATACAAAATGTTCAGAATAGGCAAATCCGTACAGACACAAAGTAGACTCATGGTTTTCAGGGACTAGGTGGTAAGATTCGGGGGGAAATGGGGATTGATTGCTAATGGGTGAGGGATTTCCTTTTTGTCCTGCTGAAAATGTTCTAATATTTATTATGGTGATAGCTGCAAAACTCTGTGAATATACTAAAAATTATTGACTTATACATTTTAAATGGGTGTATTGTAAACCGTATCTCAATAAGCCTGTTTAAAAAAATCTGTTATAGATCTTTGTCCAAGATGGCCGAATAGGAACAGCTCCAGTGTGGAGCTCCCAGTGTAATCAATGGAGAAGACGGGTGATTTCTGCATTTCCAACTGAGGTACCTGGTTCATCTCATTGGTACTGGTTGGACAGTGGGTGCAGCCCATGAAGGGTGAGCCAAAGCAGGGCAGGGCATCACCTCACCCAGGAAGTGCAAGGGGTCAGGGGATTTCCCTTTCCTAGCCAAGAGAAGCCGTGACAGACTGTACCTGGAAAAATGGGACACTTTCACCCAAATACTGTGCTTTTTCCATGGTCTTAGCAACCAGCAGATCAGGAGATTCTCTCCCATGCCTGGCTCGGCAGGTCCCATGCCCACGGAGCCTTGCTCACTGCTAGCACAGCAGTCTGAGATCAACCTGCGAGGCTGCAGCTGGGCAAGGGGAGGGGTGTCTGCCATTGCTGAGGCTTAAGTAGGTAAACAAAGCTGCCAGGGAAGCTCAAACTGGGTGGAGCCCACCGCAGCTCAGCAAGGCCTACGACCTCTATGGACTCCACCTCTGTGGGCAGGGCATAGCTGAACAAAAGGCAGTAGAAACTTCTGCAGGCTTAAACGTCCCTGTCTGACAGCTCTGAAGAGAGCAGTGGTTCTCCCAGCATGGTGTTTGAGCTCTGAGAATGGACAGACTGCCTCCTCAAGTGGGTCCCTGACCCCCGTGTAGCCAAACTGGGAGACACCTACCAGTAGGGGCCAACAGACACCTCATACAGGCAGGTGCCCCTCTGGGACGAAGTTTCCAGAGGAAGGATCAGGCTGCAATATTTGCTCTTCTGCAATATTTGCTGTTATGCAGCCTCTGCTGGTGATACCCAGGCAAACAGGGTCTGGAGTGGACCTCCAGCAAACTTCAACAGACCTGCAGCTGAGGGACCTGACTGTTAGAAGGAAAACTAACAAACAGAAAGGAATAGCATCAACATCAACAAAAAGGACATCCATAGCAAAACCCCACCTGTAGGTCACCAACATCAAAGACCAAAGGTACACAAAACCACAAAGATGGGGAGAAACCAGAGCAGAAAAGCTGAAAATTCTGAAAACCAGAGTGCTTCTTCTCCTCCAAAGGATTGCAGCTCCTAGCCAGCAAAGGAACAAAGCTAGATGGAGAATGACTTTGACGAGTGGACAGAAGTAAGCTTCAGAAGGTTGGTAATAACAAACTTGTCCAAGCTAAAGGAACATGTTCTAACCCATCGCAAGGAAGCTAAAAACCTTGAAAACAGGTTAGATGAATGGCTAACTAGAATAAACAGTGTAGAGAAGACCTTAAATGACCTGATGGAGCTGAAAACCATGGCACGAGAACTTCATGACACATGCACAAGCTTCAATAGCTGATTCAATCAAGTGGAAGAAAGGATATCAGTGATTGAAGATCAAATTAATGAAATAAAGGAAGAACACAAGTTTAGATTAAAAAAAGAGTAGAAAGAAATGAACAAAGCCTCCAAGAAATATGCGACTATGTGAAAAGACCAAATCTACATTTGATTGGTGATGGGGAGAATGGATCCAAGTTGGAAAACACTCTTTAGGATATTATCCAGGAGAACTTCCCCAACCTAGCAAGGCAGGCCAACATTCAAATTCAGGAAATACAGAGAACACCAGAAAGATACTCTTCGAGAAGAGTAACCCCAAGACACATAATTGTCAGATTCACCAAGGCTGAAATGAAGGAAAAAGTGTTAAAAGCAGCCAGAGAGAAAGGTCGGGTTACCCACAAAGGGAAGCCCATCAGACTAACAGCAGATCTCTTGGCAGAAACCCTACAAGCCAGAAGAGAGTGGGGGCCAATATCTACATTCTTAAAGAAAAGAATTTTCAACCCAGAATGTCATATCCAGCCAAACTAAGCTTCATAAGTGAAGGACAAATAAAATCTTTTACAGACAAGCAAATGCTGAGTGATTTTGTCCCCACCAGGCTTGTCTTACAAGAGCTCCTGAAGGAAGCACTAAACGTGGAAAGGAACAACCAGTACCAGCCACTGCAAAAACATGCCAAATGGTAAAGACCATTGATGCTATGAAGAAACTGCAACAATTTACGGGCAAAATAACCACCTAACATCATAATGTGAATTGAATTAACAAATAACAATATTAACCTTAAATGTAAATGGGCTAACTGCCCCAATTAAAAGACACAGACTGGCAAATTGGATAAAGAGTCAAGACCCATTACTGTGCTGTATTCCGAAGACCCATCTCATGTGCAGAGACACACATAGGCTCAAAATAAAGGGATGGAGGAAGATCTATCAAGCAAATGGGAAGCAAAAAAAAGCAGGTGTTGCAATCCTAGTCTCTGAGAAAGCAGACTTTAAACCAACAAAGATCAGAAGAGACAAAGAAGGCCATTACATAATGGTAAAAGATCAATTCAACAAGAAGAGCTAACTATCCTAAATATATATGCACCCAATACAGGAGCACCTGGATTTATAAAGCAAGTCCTTAGAGACCTACAAAGAGACTTAGACTCCCACACAATAATAATGGGAGACTTTAACACCCCACTGTCAGTATTAGACAGATCAATGAGACAGAAGGTTAACAAAGATATTCAGGACTTGAACACAGCTCTGCACCAAATGGACCTAATAGACATCTACAGAACTCTCCATCCCAAATCAACAGAATATACATTCTTCTCAGCACCACATCACACTTATTATAAAATTGACCACATAGTTGGAAGTAAAGCACTCCTCAGCAAATGTAAAAGAACAGAAATCACAACAAACTGTCTCTCAGACCACAGTGCAATTAAATTAGAACTCAGGATTAAGAATCTCACTCAAAACTGCACAACTACATGGAAACTGAACAACCTGCTCCTGAATGACTACTGGGTACATAATGAAATGAAGGCAGAAATAAAGATGTTCTTTGAAACCAATGAGAACAAAGACAAAACATACCAGATCTCTGGGACACATTTAAAGCAGTGTGTAGAGGGAAATTTATAGCACTAAATGCCCCAAGAGAAAGCAGAAAAGATCTAAAATCGACATGCTAACAACACAATTAAAAGAGCTAGAGAAGCAAGAGCAAACACATTCAAAAGCTAACAGAAGGCAAGAAATAACTAAGATCAGAGCAGAACTGAAAGAGATAGACACAAAAAACCCTTCAAAAAATCAATAAATCCAGGTTTTTTGAAAAGATCAACGAAACTGATAAACTGCTAGTAAGACTAATAAAGAAGAACAGAGAGAAGAATCAAATAGACACAATAAAAATATGATAAAGGGAATATCACCACTGATCCCACAGAAATATGAACTACCATCAGAGAATACTATAAACACCTCTACATAAATAAACTAGAACATCTAGAAGAAATGGATAAATTCCTGGACACATCCACCCTCCCAAGACTAAACCAGGAAGAAGTGGAATATCTGAGTAGACCAATAATAGGCTCTGAAATTTAGGCAATAATTAATAGCCTACCAACCAAAAAATGTCCAGGACCAGATGGATTCACAGCCGAATTCTACCAAGGTACAAAGAGGAGCTGTTACCATTCCTTCTGAAACTATTCCAATCAATAGAAAAAGAGGGAATCCTCCCTAACTCATTTTATGAGGCCATCATCATCCTGATACCACAGCCTGGCAGAGACACAACAATAAAAGAGAATTTTAGACCAATATCCCTGATGAACATGGATGCAAAAATCCTCAATAAAATACCAGCAAACCGAATCCAGCAACACATCAAAAAGCTTATCCACCACGATCAAGGTGGCTTCATCCCTGGGATGCAAGGCTGGTTCAACATATGCAAATCAATAAACATAATACATCACATAAACAGATCCAACCGCAAAAACCATATGATTATCTCAATAGATGCAGAAAAGGCCTTCGACAAAATTCAACTTCCCTTCATGCTAAAAACTCTCAATAAACTAGGTATTGATGGAACATATCTCAAAATAATAAGAACTATTTATGACAAACCCACAGCCAATATCATACTGAATGGGCAAAAACTGGAAGCATTCCCTCTGAAAACCAGCACAAGACAAGGATGCCTTCTTTCACCATTCCTATTCAACACAGTGTTAAAAGTTCTGGCCAGGGCAATCAGGAAAGAGAAAGAAATAAAGGGTATTCAATAAGAAAAAGAGGAAGTCAAACTGTCCCTGTTTGCAGATGACATGGTTGTATAATTAGAAAACCCCATCATCTCAGCCCAAAACCTCCTTAAGCTGATACGCAACTTCGGTAAAGTCTCAGGATTCAAAATCAATGTGCAAAAATCACAAGCATTCATATACACCAATAACAGACAAACAGAGAGCCAAATCATGAGTGAAGTCCCTTTCACAATTGCTACAAAGAGAATAAAATACCTAGGAATTCAACTTACAAAGGATGGGAAGGATCTCTTCAAGAACTACAAACCACTGCTCAACGAAATAAAAGAGGACACAAGCAAATGGAAGAACATTCCATGCTCATGGATAGGAAGAATCAATATCATGAAAATGGCCATACTGCCCAAGGTAATTTATAGATTCAATGCCATCCCCATCAAACTACCAATGACTTTCTTCACAGAACTGGAAAAAAATTACTTTAAAGTTCATATGGAACCAAAAAAGAGCCTGCATTGCCAAGACAATCCTAAGCCAAAAGAACAAAGCTGGAGGCATCATGCTACCTGACTTCGAACTGTACTACAAGGCTACAGTAACCAAAACAGCATGGTACTGGTACCAAAACAGAGATATAGACCAATGGAACAGAATAGAGCCCTCAGAAATAACACCACACATCTACAACCATCTGATCTTTGACAAACCTGACAAAAACAAGAAATGGGGAAAGGATACCCTATTTAATAAATGGTGCTGGGAAAACTGGCCAGCCATATGTAGAAAGCTGAAACTGGATCCCTTACTTACACTTTATACAAAAATTAATTCAAGATGAATTAAAGTCTTAAATGTTAGACCTAAAACCATAAAAACCCTAGAAGAAAACCTAGGCAATACCATTCAGGACATAGGCATGAGCAAGCACTTCATGGCTAAAACACCAAAAGCAATGGCAACAAAAGCCAAAATAGACAAATGGGATCTAATTAAACTGAAGAGCTTCTACAACAAAAGAAACTACCATCAGAGTGAACAGGCAACCTACAGAATGGGAGAAAAGTTTTGCAATCTATTCATCTGACAAAGAGCTAATATCCAGAATCTACAAAGAACTTAAACAAATTTACAAGAAAAAATCAAACAACCCCATCAAAAAGTGGGCAAAGGATATGAACAGATACTTCTCAAAAGAAGACATTTATGCAGCCAACAGACACATGAAAAAATGGTCATCATCACTGGTCATCAGAGAAATGCATATCAAAACCACAATGAGATACCATCTCACACCAGTTAGAATGGCAATCATTAAAATGTTAGGAAACAGCAGGTGCTGGAGAGGATGTGGAGAAATAGGAATGCTTTTACACTGTTGGTGGGAGTGTAAATTACTTCAACCATTGTGGAAGACAGTGTGGCGATTCCTCAATGATCTAGAACTAGAAATACCATTTGACCCAGCGATCCCATTACTGGGTATATACCCAAAGGATTATAAATCATGCTACTATAAAGACACAGGCACTCGCATGTTTATTGCAGCACTAGTCACAATAGCAAAGACTTGGAGCCAACCCAAATATTCATCAAGGATAGACCGGATTAAGAAAATGTGGCACATATACATCATGGAATACTATGCAGCCATAAAAAAGGATAAGTTCGTGTCCTTTGCAGGGACAGGGATGAACCTGGAAACCATCATTCTAAGCAAACTGTCACAAGGACAGAAAACCAAACACGGCATGTTCTCACTCATAGGTGGGAATTGAACAATGAGAACACTTGGACACAGGGCAGGGAACATCATACACTGGGGCCTGTCCGGGAGTGGCAAGCTGGGGGAGGGATAGCATTAGGAGAAATACCTAATGTAAATGATGAGTTGATGGGTGCAGCAAACAAACATGGCACATGTATACCTATGTAACAAACCTGCATGTTGTGCACATGTACCCTAGTACTTAAAGTATAATAATAATAACAAAAATAAATAAAAATCTGTAACAAAAAAAAATCTGTTATACCAAAACAACCAAAAAACAAAAAACAAAAACCCCAGACTCAGAGCCAGACTACCTAAGTTGAAATTGTGCTCTTTCATTACCCATTATAAAGTTCTGAGCTATTTAACTTCTCTCGCCAGTATCTCCATCAAATAAATGAATGATTACTTCCAGCTGAGATCTTCAGGGAAGTTTTTACAGAGGTGGAATTTGGGCTGGTCTCAAAGGCAGTGCTCTTCAGGATTGTGAGATGAAGACCTTAAAAGGGAGGAGAAACGAACTAGTACTTTGAAAACAACTATTGTGCACCAGGGTCTGTGCTAAGCATTCTGCGCACATTATTGCCCTCTGCTTTGTAGTTATGAAAAAAGGAATCCTGAAAGTGAAATCATTTAAAGTGACCAAGTAGGGGTTCAATTGCAAGATCAGGGTCTCCTGTGTCTGGCCTAAGCAACACCCGTGAAAAGAAAAGCTCAGGCAGCTGGTGGAGGAAGCAAGGTAAGGTTTCTCTGGCAGCGTCCGGGGGCAGTGAGTGGCAATTCGATTTTTTAGAATCTTTAATGGCCAGACAAATTTTCTGAATTTCATCCTGTGGGTAATGAGGAGCCATGGAAGTGCTCATCAAAAAAAGACATAGCGGTAGTGGTAGGCATGTATTTTTACATGTAGAAGTCCAATTCATCTTGTAACTTATTAGGCAGCTCAACTCTAACTTTGAGAAAACTTGCAATGTTACTCAAAATAGACATAGTCTGACAAGCTGGCCTTTGGTAAATTTTCCAGCAGAGAAAGTGGTTTGCTTCCACAATTAAAAGATGACTTTAAAAAGTGAATTAAAACTCTGTGTCTGAAAGTTTGTTACTTTGAGCTGCTGATTGTTACTGAATGAGAGACTGATTTTGATGTGAATGTTGATGCTAAGAATAGATACTTGGAGACTTTAATGAAAACTCTGAGAAGATGAACAAAAATTGTAGCCTCACTTTATGCAAGGGCTTAGTGAAAGGGAAAACCATTCAAATGGTGTATATGCGTTTATTTCATGGTGCCTTCTTTCACAAGTTGAGGAGGCATCATGAATGCCTTGCCTCTGCCTCCTATTTGGAAAGAGCTTCTTTCAAAGCCACCAAAGCATAGTGTCCAGCAAGCATCTGAAGAGCCTAGGAACTGTCAGACCTGGCATGCCGAGGTAGGCACCACATAGTTGACGGAACAGGTAGCAAATGTGTGCTCAACCCCATCCCAGGAGGGACCCCAACCTTAAGTTATGCTGCTACATTGGTGCCCTGAAGGGCCAGGGTGCTCTTTCCCTCTAAGCCAATGGTTCTCAAGGGAGATGCTACACCTTCTAGAATGTGTGCATTTGGGAAAAAATGAGGAGGTACATTTTTGTTTATTGTAATGATTGGGATCTTTCACTAGAACTTAGTGGCCAGTTGTCATATTCTGACAATCCTGAAAACCAGGACTGGACACTGAAGACGTACCCTGCATTCTACATGATTGCCAAATCTACTGCCACATTAGTTATTATCTGAGCTTCTCTGAGACTAGACCCTTATTGTATTTTACATACGGACAGAAAGCAGTTTTTACATGGTTTTAATACATACTCAATTTTCCAGCAATGGCACTACCATGGAAATGGTGGGAAGACTGCGAAGTTTGCTCATAACTTTGTGAAGAGCTGTTCACCATCACAGGACATGTTACCAAGGATGATGTCATTCATGGTATTGGGACCACCGGTTTAAGACATCTGAAGTAAACTGCATTTGTAATTACTGAAATTGTTGTTTTTACTGTGTCCAAATATATATATTCTCATTTAGCCATTATTTTAAAATGTTGACTCTGATAGTCTGTGTTTAAACCATTTATTTATTTTTGGGTTATCTAGGCTTTTCTATACTACTTCCATAAATTGTACAATTTCTCTAGAGCTTCTTGTAGTAAAGCTTCCTTTTCCTAATCCATCCTTATTTTTCTGTGGCCTATGGAAGAAAATTATCTCTAATGTCTTTACATATGAGACTAACTGTATGCACTGACGTGGTGGAATTTCAAGAATGCATATATATTTTTGGTGATGCTTTGTTTCTACCCTGTCCTATTTTATAACATGAAATTAATTATTGTGACATCATACATAAATAAAGCCCAGCTCATTTGCAAGAATATCAGACTTCCTCATTTTCTTCACATTGACAGTGACAACTTGTCTTAGCATCTAATCTTGACTTTAATTAAGGTTATTTTATTCTGCCTTCTATCACACACTTACAAGTCTGCCTGTTATTACTCATCTCCGCCCTGGTTTCATTCTAATTCCCCCTTACCTCCACTCTTTCACTTACCTGTAACTCTTCTGCCAAATCACTTCCCATATTCTTACTTTTTTAAAATCCAAAACTATTCATTATAAGCATTGGGCTATTTCATTATATCTTCTAATGTGGCCAAGCTGAGCATTATATACTAAATACATTGTCATTTAATTATAAATTATTTTTCTGTTTATTTATTATACTTGAGGCATTATATTGGTTTTTGAAAATATTTGTATTTGCTATCTGTCCATTTCCTTTCAGAAGGGTAAATAGCGTGTACTTATTTGTTTTAAAACTCTTTATGAAATATGTGTTGTATTAAGAGGTCACAGTACTCCCATTATTATGACAAAACATTCTTCGTATTTTCTATCTGAGACAATGGAATGTGTCTTACTCAAGATTACATATGAAGAATGAGTTTTGACATTTTAGATAAAGTTAGAATACCTTGGCTTCTCCTTCTATTCTCAGTTTATGAACTTGTATTCACCATTAAAATGCTTTATCATGCATGATTTGGGTACCCAGTAAATATAACTTTTAGGTAGAGGTGGTTATGAGAGCTCTGTATAGAACTAATTATTATCAATAATAACAATGCAAGTAATAGCTATTATGTATTGATCATGTGCAGGCATCAAAATTAAAAGTTTCCATTTATTATTATCTCGTTTAACACTAATAATAATTATGCCCAATAGGTGTGTTGTTATCCATATTAATAGACGAGGAAAATGAGACGTACACAGATGGGTGCCTTGCTCTTAATCACAAGGCTAGTTAAGTGACAGGGACCTAGACTCAAACTCAGGCCTCTCTATCCCAAATGCCCATATTTTCTGCCTCCAAAAAGAATGTTATTCAGTTTTGTATTAACAAATATAAAACATAAAAATAATATTTTGGATTACAGAGGATGGTAGGAGCACTTTCAATAAATCCATTAAGGAAACCAATAATCCCTACAAATATTTTAAGTCAAGAGGATTTAAGGAGGGAAAGATAATATAACCCACACTGGTGGCACGCCAGTTTTCACGAGCCATGCCATAAAGATATTCCCTTTTTTTCCACTTGAAATAAATTCACCCAATACTATTTTTCACAAGGGTCAAACCAAACAACAACTTGCGCTGTTCAAAATGGTAGCCAGTAGTTATATACAGGTATTGAGCATTAGAAATGTGGCTAGTCTGTAACATAAAAATAGACACATAGCCAGGTGTGGTGCCTCACGCCTGTAATCCCAGCACTTTGGGAGGCCGAGGTGGGCGGATCACCTGAGGTCAGGAGTTCGAGACCAGCCTGACCAACATGGAGAAACACCATCTCTACTAAAAATACAAAATTAGCGGGGCGTGGTGACGCATGCCTGTAATCCTAGCTACTCGGGAGGCAGAGGCAGGAGAATCACTTGAACCCGGGAGGCGGAGGTTGTGGTGAGCTGAGATCGTGCCACTGCACTCCAGCCTGGGCAACAACAGCGAAACTCTGTCTCAAAAAAAAAAAAAAAAAAAAAAAAAAAAAAAAAAAAAAAAAAAAAAAACAGACACATAGACCAATGGAACAGAATAGAGAACTCGGACATAAATCCATACATTTACAGCCAACTCTGCTTTGAGAAAGGCACTAGGAACATACAATGGGGAAAGATAGCCTCTTCAATGAATGGTTCTGGGAAAACTGGATATACACATGCAGAAGAATAAAACTAGACTGTTAGCTATCATTATATACACAAAATGACTTAATATGGATTAAAGACTTAAATGTAAGACCCAAAACAACAAAACTGCTAAATGAAAACATAGGGGAAATCTTCATGTCATTGGTCTATGCAAGGATTTTTTTGATAAAACCTCAAAAGCATGGGCAACAAAACAAATATAGAAATTAGATTACACCAAACTAAAAAGTTTGTGCACAGTAAAGGAAAAAGCAGAGCAAAAAGACAACACACAGAGTTAGAGAATACACTGGCAAACTATGCATCCGAGAAGACGTTAATATTAAAAATATAAAAGGAACTCGAAAAACTCAACAACAATGAAAACCCCAATTAAAAAATGGACAAAAGACGTGAACAGATATTTCTCAAAAGAAGACATACAAATGGCCAACAGACATATGAAAAAATGCTTAAC
Source organism: Pan troglodytes (assembly GCF_028858775.2). Lineage (NCBI taxonomy): Eukaryota > Metazoa > Chordata > Mammalia > Primates > Hominidae > Pan > Pan troglodytes. The sequence goes on from NC_072412.2 coordinate 32,581,017, forward strand.
ATTGCTAATCATCAGAGAGGTGAAAATAAAAAAAACACAAGAAGAGATCATCTCATCCCAATTAAAATGTTTTTTATCAAAAAAACAGGCAACACATCAGTTAAAAAGCTTCTGACAGCAAAGGATACAATTAACAAAGTGAAGAGCAACCTACAGAATGGGAGAAAATACTTGCAAACTATCCCTCTGATAAGGGATTAATAACCAGAATATACAATTATTAGGAGCTTTTTAGGAGCCCAAACAACTCTATAGGAAAAAATGGAATAATCTGATCACAAAATGGGCAAAAGATTTGAATAGACATTTCTCAAAAGGAGACATGCAGATGGCAAGCAGGCATATGAAAAGGTGCTCATCCTCATTGCTCATCAGAGAAATGCATATCAAAACTACAATGAGATATCATCTCACCCTAGTTAAAATGGCTTATATCCAAAAGACAGGCAATAACAAATGCTGGCGTGAATGTGGAGAAAAGAGAACTCCTGTGCGCTGTTGATGGGAATGTAAACCAGTACAACCGCTATGGAGAACAGTTTGGAAGTTTCTCAAAAAACTAAAAATTGAGCTACCATATGATCCAGCAATCCCACTGCTGGATATAAACCCAAAAGAAAGGAAATCAGTGTATTAAAGAGATATATGCATTCCTGTGTTTGTTGCAGCACTGTTTACAATAGCTAAAATTTGGAAGCAACCTAAGTGTCCATCAACGGATGGGTAAAGAAAATGTGGTACAGGGCCGGGCGTGGTGGCTCACGCCTGTAATCCCAGCACTTTGGGAGGCCGAGGCGGGCGGATCACGAGGTCAGCAGACTGAGACCATCCTGGCTAATACGGTGAAACCCCGGTTCTACTAAAAATACAAAAAATTAGCCGGGTGTGGCGGCAGTGAGCCGAGATTGCGCCACTGCACTCCAGCCTGGGTGACAGAGCGAGACTCCGTCTCAAAAAAAAAAAAAAGAAAAGAAAAGAAAATGTGGTACATACACACAATGGAGTACTATTCAGCCATAAAAAACAATGAGATCCTGCCATTTGCAACAACATGGATGGAACTGGAGATCATTATGTTAAGTGAAATAAGCCAGGTAGAGAAAGACAAACGTTCCATGTTCTCACTTATTTGTGGGATCTAGAAATCAAAACAATTGAACTCATGGACATAGAGAGTAGAAGGATGGTTACCGGAGGCTGGCAAGGGTAGCAGGGTGCTGGCAGGGGAGGAAATGAGGATTAATGGATACAAAAAAATAGGAAGAATGAATGAGACCTACTATTTGATAGTGCCACAGGGTGTGCCATAATAACTTAATTGTATATTTATAATCAATAATAACTTAATTGTACTTTTTTTGGGGAGGGGGGGACGGAGTCTCGCTCTGTCGCCCAGGCTAGAGTGCAGTGGCGCGATCTCGGCTCACTGCAAGCTCCGCCTCCGGGGTTCAAGCGATTCTCCTGCCTCAGCCTCCCAAGTAGCTGGGACTACAGGCGCCCGCCACCACGCCTGGCTAATTTTTTGTAATTTTAGTACAGACGGGGTTTCACCATGTTAGCCAGGATGGTCTCGATCTCCTGACCTAGTGATCCACCCACCTCAGCCTTCCAAAGTACTGGGATTACAGGCGTGAGCCACTGCGCCCGGCCTTAATTGTACATTTTAAAATGAAAAGTAATTTGTTTGTAACTCAAAGGATAAATTATTGAGGGCATGGATACTCCATTCTCCATGATGTGCTTATTTCACATTGCATGCCTGTATCAAAATACCTCATGTATCTCAAAAAATATATACACATACTATGTACCCAGAAAAATCAAAAATTAAAATACATTTTTAAAAGACAGGCAACAATAACAGATGCTGGCAAGGATGTGGAGAAAGTAGAATTTGTGTATAAGGTTGGTGGAAATGTAATTTAGTACACTATGGAGAACAGCATGGAGGTTCCTCAAAAACCTAAAAATAGAGCTACCATATGATCCACCAATTCTACCACTGGATATATATCCAAAAGAATGGAAATCAACATGTTGACAAGATATCTGCAGTCCCATGTTTATTACAGCACTATTCACGTAGCCAAAATATGGAATCAACCTAAGTGCCCTTCAATGGATAAATGGATAAAGAAATGTGGTATATATACACCATGGAATATTATTCAGTCATAACAAAAATCCTGTCATTTGCAGTAACATAGATGGAACTGGAGGTCATTAGTTTAAGTGAAATAAGCCAAGCACGGAAAGAAAAATATTGCATGTTCTCACTCATGTGGGAGCTAAAAAAGTGGATCTTATGAAGACAGAATAGACTGGACATTACCAGAGGCTACAAAGGATAGAAGGGAGGTGGAGATGAAAAGAAGTTGATTAATGGGTACAAATATAGAGTCAGATAGAAGAAATAAATAAAACCTACTATTCTAGATTAGTAGGTGGCTATAGTTTACAATAATCTATTCTATATTTCAAAATAGCTAGAAGAGAACAATTTGGATATTTCTAGCATAGAGACAAGACAAATAATTAAGGTCATGGATATTCCAATTATTCTACTTGTTCTTTACAAATTATATGAATGTATTAAATTATCACATATATGTGTGTAACATGGAACTGTGTATATCTATTGTGCATAGATAAAACATCATTTAATAAAAAAATGTGGCAAGTCTGAATTAAGATGTGCTGTTAAGTGTAAAATACACCCCAGATTTTTAATACTTATTATAAAAAAGAATACAAAATTTCAATAATTTTTATTTTGATTATATGTTAAAATGATATTTTAGAGATACTGGGCTAAATAGAATGTTATTAAAATTATTTTCACCTGTTTCTTTTATTAATGAAACTTATGGATAATTTTAAATTACATATTTGGCTCACATTTGTAGCTCACATTATATTTCTATTAGATGGCACTGTTGTGGAATATATGTCTTTGAAAATAACTAGGCTTAAAATCAAATCATGGGAAAAATTTTTTTGAATATCAAAAGCAAAATATTAAGCAATACCCAATACTAGAGTGTTAGAAAATTTATTTTATTAAAGTGTTGGTCTTAGTTTTTCCTACCAGTTAATAGACGTGCAAAATTTAACACACCGTTTAAAATCTATTAACCTCAGTTTCTGTAAAATCAAGATAATAGTTATATTGCTTACCTCACAGGGTGGTCATAAATATAAATGATTATTTGATTCATTCAAAAAATATATCAAAGGTCTAACATGTGGTGGGCCAGGGATACCAAGAACATAAGTTGTTGTACCTTCCTCCATGGGGTTTACAATAGAAATTACAGAATGTTACAGGGGCAATGACGGAACCACTACAAAGTATCTTGTGACTGGCACTCTGCTTAGGGATCAAGGGAAAGTTCAGCGGAGGACTTGGCCTCTGATCCGGCCTGGTGAACCTGAATCAGAGTAAGCCAGGTAGAGAAGTCAAGGAACACCTTGTCTTCAAGTCTCTGAGGTATAGAAGAGCAGGATATGCTCAAGGAAAAATAGGGGTGATTAAGGTGCTGGGAAGTAAAGGAGGAGAGGTAGTGCCTAGTTTGCAGTGTGGATGGTCCTGGTTGGAAGGTTCTGATGCTGGGAGAGAGAGGAGAAAAGAGGACCCACAGTCACTCACGAGCTTTTCTGATGGTGCCTATATTCTAATATAATTTTGGAATCTTTCTTTTCTTCTTAGAGAAAAGATGTTAGAAAAAGTTAGAATACAAATGAACAGGATTTAATAGAATAGTATTTAATAATTAGTTTCTAGAAAAATTATGTGGAGTGATTTTTTTCAACATCTGCTCAGCTCTTTAGGTTAGACCAGTGCCTCATGAAAGGTTCCACATTCTCAACAGGACAATTGCACGGTTGCCTGGGGGAAGGGGCAGCTTCACAAAACAACCTAAGCATATAAGAAGTCATTTAAATCTACCAGTATTTCCAAAGACTGAATTAGTTGCCAGAGATTAATGTATTTCAAAGTTATCTGCTAGACTGCAGTCAGTACGATAGGTGATTTAAAATTTTCTATGGTACTATATTTATTTATATGAAAATCACAACGAAGATAATGGGGTATGAATAGTACTTTCAAGATTATATGTTTGCACATAACATACTTATAAAAGGCATTTTCAGAAGCAAAAATTATGGCTGATTTTTAATGTTTGTATTTTCTTTAATGCAACACAGATTTGCATTAATCTCTTAAAACAGAGATTGCTGTTTCAAGAACAATAAAAATAAACATTAACTAATCTCAAAATGATTAAGAAGATGTGGGCATACTATAGAATCTAAAAAAATGAAATAATGCTTTATTTTCACCATTAAATTTATATTACTTAATAAAACAATATGCCATAAATAAAAGTAGAGAGACCCATTTTTTAAACCTCAGACAGATAAAATCATGTTATTGAATAGACAATTTTTATTGTTTTCCTTTCAAATCATGGAACAAATGAGAAGATTAAAAGGATGTTTTTCAGCAAACGTCTGTTATTTACAACAAATGGCTTTGAACAACAAAATAAATTGATATTTCGGTGCTTCTGATTGAAGAAAGTATTGATTATACTAAAGGATTCTTTTAACAAGATAATATTCTTTCTCTGTTGCCAACAAAGTTCCTACTAAGTATTGTGATTACTTTCTGCTTTCTGGTCATAATCTCATCTTTTCAAGGTCTCTCATCCTCTGGAAGAACTGCTCCTATCTCCCAGAAGACCTCAAAAGGGAGAAACCAGGAACTGCTTTGTCTTTAGTTAGAATTTGTTCAGGTCTAGCTTCCTTCAAAGACTCTCTAGAAGCAACAACAGCAACAATCTCTATTACATTGGGTTCCAGAGGAAGATGTGAATCGGGCAGTTTTAAAACACAAGAAAGAATCACCAGGAATCACCTCGCAGGAGTCAACAGTGGGTCAGGGTCACATCCTCCTGCTACGTCACGTTCCGCCTTCCATCTGCGTATGCGGAGGGGCCCCTTCAGTATGACTACCATATTACATCTCTGCTAATACAGAGATCACACCTCTTGCGTTCTGTAGTTTTGTTTTTCAGAGAGCATTCTCTTGTGAACACTGAGTATTTACAAGGAACATTCAAAGGAGGGTTCATTAACTATAATCATAAAAACAATGCTTCCTTGATTTTAAAAATATGGCCTGTGTCCCTGTCATGCCCACCCTCTGAGTAACAGCAGAAATATCATAGAAAATGGCTGTGTATTTGCCCCCTCTGTGTATTTCCTTATTCTCTTCCCCCATTTGTGATGAGTTCCTTCAGGGAAGGCACTGTTTTTCTTCTATGCATTCCTTGTAATGAGTCACAATGCCCACTCAATAAATTTATGAATCCACACACAGTAGTAGAAGTTTGTGGATGGACAAGCAGTAGCAACTTAGTCAATAGTCAGCCCTCCATGATATTCTTTGGAGAGTATTTGTTTAGTGAAAGGTACACAGTCTTAGAAATCAAACAAGAGGCCAGGCGCTGTGGCTCACGCCTGTAATCCCAACTCTTTAGGACGCCGAGGCAGGTGGATCACTTGAGGTCAGGAGTTCAAGACCAGGCTGGCTAACATGGCGAAACCCCATCTCTGCTAAAAATTCAAAAATTAGCTGGGCATGGTGGTGTGCACCTGTAATCCCAGCCACTCAGGAGGCTGAGGCAGAAGAATCGCTTGAACCCAGGGGGTGGAGGTTGCAGTGAACCTAGATCATTCCACTGCACTCCAGCCTGGATGATAGAGCCGAGACTCTGTCTCAAAAAAAAAAAAAAAAGAAAGAAAAAGAAATCAAACAGAACGAGATTTAAGTTCCAACTTAGACACTTATTGAGCAAATTAACATTTTTGACCCTTACTGTTTTATACATATAAAGTGAGGACGATACTTCCAATGATATAGGGTTGTTTTGAGGACTGAATGAATATACATAAAGAATGTCAAAGTCTCATAATGCTTTCTTGGCTCATGAAAGCTCTCAGTCAATACGGATCTGTATTCCTCTAGTATCTTGGAATTACTCTCTTCAAACTGGGGTATTCGGCAATGTGCAAAGAGGGCCACAAAGTCACCAGATAAACACGAGATCTTCCTGCTGCATATACGTTTCTTGGTGGCACTTAACTTTATTAATATAACAGCTATTGTTTAGGAGTTCATTTAGTCAGCAAATGTTTTTGAGCACCTGTTGTATGGCAGCAGTCTATTGGGAGCAAGGGATAAAATAGTGAACAAGACATGGACTTTCTAGCCTATTGGAAAGGAAGAAAGGAAGGGAGGGAAGGAAAGAAGCAAGGAAGGAAGAAAGGAAACTATAAGTTCTGACAAGTGCTCTGAAGAAATAGAGATTGCAGCCATAGAAACTAGTTGGGGAAGGAGTCAACTTCTTTAGCTAGAGTGAGCAGAGAAGGATTTTTAAAACAGGTGGCATTTAGGTTTCAAGAGAAGGAGACAGCCAAGCTAAGTTATGGGACAGCAATGCTGAAGTCACCTGAAATCTTAAGGCCAAATATAAATTTCATATTTGTTAGTAGGGCAGGTTCCTTGACTTCTCTGCTACTCAAGGCTCTTCAGTAGATGTTTGGGGAACTTTGCCCGGAAGAAGTCCATGAATTCCACAGCGAGAGGTAGGAATGGTGGATAGAAAACACTCTCCTTCTCCCTATCTGTATTTAAGTTGGCAGCTTGCAAGAGCTAAAACTAAGTACTCAGAACAACTTTCAAGGGAATAAGCTGATATATCTCAACTATGGAGGGAAAGATTGTATTTTAACTAGATTTATAAAGCTCTTAAGCTTTATGTGGCACTTGCATTTCAAGATAGAGATTCCCACTAATTAAAATCAAATAAAACTAAGGTTCTTCTTGGCACACTTTGATGCTTTCTTTTTCCCTCATGTGGCTGTATTACTACAGAATGGTAATTATCTCTCTACATATATAGCCATAGGAAATCACAATTTAAAAATCTTACTAAATTACTATAAATTTCATGAAATAGTTATAAATTTACTTTTTGAAAGGCTCTGGTTTCACTGGAAAAATCTAGAGAGATAATTTAATTTAGGCAAGCTTCTTGAAGGAGGGATAATTTTATCTCACTTTATCTTTGTATTGCTAATGCCTTGCACAGTGCAAGGGACATAATAATGTTCAACAGACACTTAATTAACTAAATTGAAGTTATAATTTCATATTGGAATTGATAAAGGGTACCAAAAATCTCTTCGGCTCAGATATTTGTCACTACAATTAAATTCTAGTGAAACAGAAGAATAGGTACACTCCATATAGTACATGATTTTCTTCATAATAATTGGATTTGGCTAGTACTTTTGATTTCCTACATACTCTATACTTCTAACTCTTGTGAAATTCTGTTTCTGACAGATCCTTCTATTCTTGATAATGTGCCTAACAAAACGCCATAACACAATGAAGCTGAGAAGGTGGGAAGTAATTATAGCTCTTGGAGGAAGGTTGAATAGCTATGCCCGTGAAGTGTCTTTTGAAACTGTTCTAAGAAGAGTTGTCCCTATTGCCCTAGTGACATTACTCAGAGACAAAAATATATGATTTCTTCAGATGTGATTTTATTTTCCTTAGGTTTTAAAATTGTTTTCTAAACCAAAGAAAATTTTTTTACAATCTTTAAATGAATAGTATGTTTTGCACTAAGAATGGTACATCAATGTGAGATTCAAATATTCTTGACAGTGAAGAACACAGTAATTTGGCTTTAGTCTCCTATTGACACATTTAAAGAAATGATAATACATACAATGAAAAGAGGAATTAAAAAGCAAATTAAGTCAACCATCACTACTTGGGTTAATTTTATAGTATGTGTATATTTAGGTATATATTTACTCTTCAAAAATAAATTAATTTTTCATTCCATTAAGCAAACTATAGTATAATATATAACATTCATTTCTGTTGTGAATTTTTATCTAATAAAGGCCACAGCATAATAGGCATAAACTGGGAGGAATTATTCCACTGTTGCTACAGTAGATGTTTCTTTCATCACTAGGCTGAGATCTTTTGGTCCCAGTGGACAGCTTAAACTGCCTAGAAAAGAGTGGCATTATCTCTTAATCTGTAGTGAAAGCAATAATGACTGGCCTTTAAACCACCTTATTGTGCCTGTGCTTTTCTGCTGGAATCTCTTTTACTTTGGGTTTCACATTTTACCCCCATCAGTGACTGAGACCAGAGGAAAATGTGAATCAGGCAGTTTTGGAACACAAGAAAAAAATCACCTCACAAGGGTCAACAGTGGGTCAGGGTCATATCCTCCTACTATACGTCACGTTCCGCCTTCCATCTTTGTATATGGAGGGGCCCCTTCAGTCTGACTACCATATTCTATTAAGGGAGGAGACCACCCCTCATATTGTCTTATGCCCAATTTCTGCCTCCAAAGAAAGAAAAAGTAAAAACTAAAAGGCAGAAATGAAATCCACAAGCAGACAGCCCAGTGCCACACCCTGGGCCTGGTAGTTAAAGATTGACCCCCAACCTAATCGGTTATGTTATCTATAGATTACAGACATTGTATAGAAAAGCACTGTGAAAATCCCTATCCTGTTTTGTTCCAATCTAATTATCGGTGCATGCAGCCCCCAGTCACGTGTACCCCCTGCTTGCTCAATCGATCACGACCCTCTCACATGCACCCCCTTAGAGTTGTGAGCCCTTAAAAGGGACAGGAATTGCTCACTCAGGGAGCTCGGCTCTTGAGACAGGAGTCTGGCTGATGCCCCTGGCCGAATAAACCCCTTCCTCCTTTAACTTGGTGTCTGAGGAGTTTTGCCTGCGGCTCGTCCTGCTACATATCTCTGCTAAAACGGAGCAAAGCTCTTGGACATTCCAATCAAGAAGCAATGATGGAAAGCCAAATTAGGAACGAGGGCAGTTGACTTTACATTTTACAAACAGCAGAAAGGAATGAACATCAAAAGTTTGAATTATTAATGATTTAATTTGAAAGATGAGGTTAAAAAAGGGGGGATGACTGTAATTAAAAAACCCAGACTTATGGACTGCTTTGTATTTGCATGGAAATTGGAATTAGGCTTCTGTAATTCTCCTTTGATTTACATGTTCAGAAAAATTGTTCTCAGATATCCTTCACCAATATTTCCTTCTCCCAGAGTGCTTTCCATAAATATTTATGTGAAAATCGATTTGACTGTCTTCTAGATTTTCTGGCCTGCTTGCTTATTCGATTTTTCCCCTGCCAAAATGAAGCCCTGAATGACAGAGTGGTTAAACAGCAAAATATTCAGGCTGTAGTAGACCGAACTCTCATGCACGATACCTGAAGACCCACAGGTAAGCTCCACATCCAATCTAGGACTATTAAACCACTTCAGAGCCTCCATGGCTGAACTTCCTCACAGAGATGTAATTTATTAGAAAAGTACTTGTCATTTCCACCCAGAAGTCAACTATGGTTGTTTCTTACTTTCTTGATTGTAACTTTTACATGGTGAAAAATATTCTTTTGCTATAATAAGTTGGATATACTTATGAAATGAAGAAAATAGACCTATTATTCTAGTTATCAGATCTCCAGGGGAAATACTTTGATTGTCTAAAAGCTTCACAGGCTGCTCATTAGTGTAAATCCCCTTTTTGGTCATTTCTGAAGCGAAACACATTCTTTGCTGATGTAAATGCAGTATCAGCTCCTTTAATTCAAGTTGGAATTTCAACAAGAGAGACGAAGCACAGAGGGTTCTACTTATGTCATAATTTACTATTTGGACACATTCATATGATTTTAAAAGAGGTCTGTGCTTATTTCCCACTTAGCTGCCAGGTGGTTGAGGGTTATATATAGTTGAAGTCCCAAATATAAAAGTGGTCATGGACAAAAATTATGCATAGTTGATGCTACAAGCATTTCTCAGAATGGCAAGAACAAATTCTGCTCGGTTGTTTAGTGGGAGAGCTGATAGGTTCGGCACACTCACTAAAGACATTTTCCTGACAAAGTTCTAGCCAGTCATTTTTGCCTGGAGGCCCAGTGTAAAGGCCTCCTTGCAAATCTCCCCAAGAGCTGAAGAACAGCAGATGACTATATCCCAGAGATCCAATGCTCATCCTAAGCATAAGTGAAGCTGAGATCTTGGGTGTCTGAATAATGAACTGAAACTGGTTCTCAGCAGATTATAGAAAAATGAGTGTATAAAAATGGAAATAATGCTGGCACCAATGCAGATAAGGGTAGCATCAGACTATTGCTTTTAGAGGCATTATTTGACAAGATACTTCAAAATTGGGCTTTAAAGATATAAACTCAGAGAAAAGTGTTAACTTTCAAGTCTAGCAATACGCTATCTACAGGATATGAAGAATACATGCAGTGGAATCACATAAAGGGCTTTGAAGGGGTTCCTTTCTATGTATAAGCATGTAAATGACCGTATGAAGTGAGGACTGATACGGAGATTTCAGAATGTCTTATCCATAATGACTATTCAAATGAAAAGTACAACAACAGCTGCTAAAGAGTTGGTAAGAAGTGGTGATTCAAGATTGGTTAGCTGTTAGTTTACATAGTCATTAAAATAACATTCCACAAATAAAGCTGTCAAGTATTCAGATTTATACAGAACATTTCCAAATACAAAAGCTATACAAATAAACCACTACCCTCATATATGCCTTATTTTCAAGAGGCCTTACCTTCGAAGCAGATGTTTCAGTAAAGGTGCAATCTTTTATTTAATTCCTATTTAACTTATAAGATACATTTCAAGATAAAGACTGATTATGCAAAGCAACTTCTTTCTGTGTAAAATCAACTTTACAAAATGGAGATAAACTCAGCAGCATGGCTGCATGAGGACCAGAGAAAACCCAATGAACTTTTCCAATTTTCAAAATGCAGGTCATATTCTGATTTAACATCATACTGTATCCATCAACTTTGCATCCACGATTCAGCAACACTTATGGCATGTTTAAATTTATAGGGATGAGGCAAAGCTCTCCAAACAACTTTTATACATAAACAGGAAAACATTTTCTCAGGGAGACTTACCCACTCTTTCTTTGGGTCTCTTATCAGAGAGCACCTGTAAAAAAACAGTATCACTCTTAATATCTCAAAATTATACCACTTTTGTCAAGAATATTGAGTTTGAGACAAAAAATAAGATTGTAAAATTAGAACCAAATGGCCTCCAGAAATGAAAATAAAATGCCAACTGAGGCATGAAGATTGAATGATTTTAGGAACTACACAAATCATCAGGAATCATAAAAGTCATCAAAATACTCATTCATGGGGAAGACGCATTAAATTTATTTTTCTCTGACTTAAGTAAAGATTTATACAATACAGGCCTTGTGCAGTGGCTCATGCCTGTAATCCCAGCAATTCAGCAGGCCTAGGTGGGAGTTCCAGGCTTAAGCCGAGGAGTTCGAGATCAGACTGGGCAACATAGCGAGACACCCTGCTCTGCAAAAAAATTTTAAAATTAGCCGAGCATGGTGGCATGTGCCTGTAGTCTCAGCTACTTGGAAGGCTAAGGTGGGAAGATCTCTTGAGCCTGGGAGGCAGAGGTTGCAGTGAACCGTGATCGTGTCACTGCACTCCAGCCTGGGCGACAGAACGAGGCAAAAAAAAAAAAAAAAAGATTTACATGATACCATGTGTCTATTTAGTAACTGAGAAGAAGACTAAAGTCTAGTTTTAATCCACTGCTCCAGGGCCCTGGTGCCACCAATAGTCTCCTTAGTGCTAAAGCCAGGCCCTGCCTCACTGTGTCTCTCAGTGACATCACAGGCCCTAACTCAGCTGAGTACTCCTCCCTTCCGCAACTTTATCCTTCTGGCCTTCTGAATCCCATGCTGTCCCTGCTGTCTTTTCTACCCCTCTGCTTGTTCCTTATCATTTTCTTGGTGGGCTCTCCTTTTGCCTGTGCCCTTCTTATATGCTGATTTCATTTACTTAAGTTTTATTTTGTCTTGTTAGGGATGGGTGCTGGCCCTTCTTCCCTTCTCACTTTGCACCTTCTTCCAGGGTGATCTCATGTACTTTCCATCCATATTCTGATAACCTTCAGGTTTAGATCTCCAACTTAGGTCTCTTTCCTTGAGCTCCAGGAAAACAGCGAATTTTTTTTTTTTTTTTTTTAAGATAGAGTCTCACTCTGTCACCCAAGGCCAGGCTGGTCTCGAACTCCTGAACTCAAGTGATCCGCCCACCTCGGCCTCTCAAAGTGCTGGGATTACAGGCATGAGCCACCGTGACTGGCCAAGAACAAACTGTTGATTGCACATTTGCCTTTGGACATTTCACATCAGACACCTCAAACTCTGTGTCCAAAACTCAATGTCCTCTCCTCCCCTCCCACCTCCTCCTCCACCTCCTTGTCCACACACACATACAGATCCCCTGTCTGTGTTCCCTCTGTCTTGGTGAATGGTGTTTCCATCTACCTGTTTGCTCAAATCAGAAACTCAAAGATCACCCATGACTCCTTCCTGTCCTCACTACATCCTGCTGAAGCCTACTTCCAAATGTTGCTTGAATCCATCTGCTTCTTTTCATCCCTGCTGCCACCTCCTGGGCAACATCCAGGTAATACCTAGAAAATTGCAATAGTTTCCTAACTTCTTAGTCCGATTCTAGTCTTATTTCTCTCCAATCTATATTCTCAGCCAGTGTGATTCCTTCAAAATCAATGTGATCACTTCAATCTTCTTAAAATCCTTCAATGATTCCTCATTACTCTAAGAATAAATACAGTTTTGTGGTTAAGATAATATGTTTAGCAGTCAGAAAGACAGTTCCTAGCCATATGACCTTAAAAAAGTGACCACATTTCTCTAAGCCTCATTTCCTCATCAGTAAAATGGGGTTGCTTTGAGGAGTAAGTACAAAAATTCAGGGGATGTCCTGAGCCCCATGTGTAGCAGAGAAAAGGTATACAGTAAATATTGGTTGATTATTCTGAAGGAAATTTGGAAAAACAGATGCTTATGATTATTAACTTTTTCAAAGTATCAGGTACACAGTACTCTACAAGAGTCAGTCAGGAAAGAGGCAAAATGATGATGCAGTTAAAGCTTTGTCCTTGATACCACAGTTCCTTCCCATCCCATTGTTTGTGTTTCTCCCTATATTCTACACCTGTGCTCATACTTGCCCCGGGAAAAAGCAAATCCACAAAAGAGTTGGTAAGAGACAATAAGATCCACTTTTCCCAAGGATATTCACATATTAAAGGGACATCATTTGACAATAAACACCAATAAATGAACTTCATTTCATTTCAACAAATGGTGCAACTTCAGACATTTGTGACACACAGAGGAGAAAAGATCCCTCCATATTTTTAAACTAATATCAGTGGTTCTGACTTGGTCTGGAAGCAAATATATTTAATGACTATTTGACCTGGAATAAGAAACAGAGTAAACTTAGAAAGTAAAATAAGTTGTGTTACTTGAACATAATAAAATATTAAGCATTGTTTTCTAAACACAATAATGTTCTGACTATCCTGTAAATTAGAAATAACCCAGTAGAATTCTTCCATTTCAGCTGTTTTAAAATTCTCACTTACGAACTAAGAGCAATTGCTGCCGAAAAATTTAAGCCTCAGGGCTTGAAAAGGAAACAAAACACAGAAGTATGCTTTCTCAACCACACCTTGAGATGGAGTGCTAACAGAGCTACTCATACATTAATAATAATAATAATAAATAATCCTTGGCACAATAACTGAAAGTCAGATTACTTGATTTCAAAATAAATCAATGCAACCCAACTGAAATAGGAATTCCGGAGAGAATATTTAACAAAAGTATGGCCAAGTATTATCTTGTCCTAAATGTAGAATATTTAAAAGGTAAACAGAGTTTGAATTTGATGAATATATAAATGTATGAACAGAATATGAACATTTCAAGTGCGAGGTATCATGATGAGATAAAAGGAGAAACTAATTATCTGAAATTAAAGCAACAAAAGTTAGTGTTTTGAAAAATGAAAAATATTTGAAAAATATTACTGAAGTTCAAAGATGTTAGAGATATTTAAAAATGAGCCCCTCATGTATCTACCGTTTTAGTAGTACATGAAACACTAGAAGCAGAGGCATAGGGGCCCTCATTTCCCAGGAAAACTGATGAGGCAAAAAATGAATACGTAACACCCATTTTCCATAATATGTTAATTGTAAAACATTCATAAATGTGATGGTGAACATATTCTTCTTTATGGATTATATAGCAATATTTTAACATAATAATTTTCACTTAAAATCACAGGATGCCAGGGGCCAGGGCAAGAAGGAATAGGGAGTTATTGATTAATTGGTACAGAGTTCAGTTTTACAAGATGAAGAGTTCTGGAGATGGACAGTGGTGTTGGTTGCATAACAATCTGAATGTTCTTAATACCACTGAACTATACACTTAAAAATGGTTAGGATGGGCTGGGCGCAGTGCTCACCCCTGTAATCCCAGCACTTTGGGAGGCCGAGGTGGGCGGATCACAAGGTCAGGAGATGAGACCATCCTGGCTAACACGGTGAAAACCCGTCTCTACTAAAAATACAAAAAATTAGCCAGGTGTGGTGGCAGGTGCCTGTAGTTCCAGCTACTCGGGAGGCTGAGGCAGGAGAATGCCTTGAACCCAGGAGGTGGAGCTTGCAGTGAGCCAAGATAGTGCCACTGCACTCTAGCCTGGGCAACAAAGTGAGACTCTTGTCTCGAAAAAAAAAAAAATTGGTTAGGATGATAAATCTTATGTTAAGTGAATTTCATAACAATTAATAAAAAGGTTCCCCCCCCCAAAAAAAAACCACTAGAAGCACACACTCTATTGCAACCCCGTATATTGAACCTCCTGCTGCTTCCTACTTCAAACCCCTCTGTTTGGAAATCCAAATAGAAACTCTTTAGAACTTAGCAATATAACACATTAAGAGGATGTCTCGGCCATGTGCGGTGGCTCACGCCTGTAATCCCAGCACTTTCGGAGGCTAAGGTGGGTGGATCACTAGGTCAGGAGTTCAAGACCAGCGTGGCCAACATGATGAAACCCCATCTCTACTGAAAATACAAAAATTAGCTGGACGTGGTGATGTGCACCTGTAATCCCAGCTACTTGGGAGGCTGAGGCAGGAGAATCATTTGGACCCAGGAGATGGAGGCTGCAGTGAGCTGAGCCGAGATTGTGCCACTGCACTCCAGCCTGGGCAACAGAGCGAGACTCAGTCTCAAAAAAAAAAAAAAAAAAAAAAAAAAGAAGATATCTCTAAGATCCAAAATGTGATTTATGGATAGACAATTTTAGAAAACTGCTACTATTGGGGGGATAATTATTCATACTCACCTAATAATCCTGAGATTATAGTTAGCTCTATAAACATGAAGGAAGGGTACACTTTGAAGCAGATGTGAAATGATGTCACTTATTCACTGATGTCAGTATAGTTAGATCACGTGTCTCTCGACCACCAGTGGGTTTTCTCTGGGTATTGTATTCACTAAACATTTGCCGAGTGCTTAGTCAGTATATAGATACGCACATTTCTAGCACTATGCTAGGTGCTTAACCCTTTCTGTTGTGTAGGTGGCTTGGAGCAGGTAAGTGGTCTATATTGGAGATCCAAGAACTCTAGAACTGTAAGAATTATCTCATGGATAATTCATGGATAACTATTAGAATTATCTCATGGATAATTCTCATGGAAAAAACATGACTGTAGTTTTGCCATTTATCAGAGACCACAGATAGCATAAACCTTGTTTGGGTGGCTTCAGTTCCTTCTTAATTAGCAGTAAATTCCTTTGAGTTACATTTAAGGGTAATTTGCAGGCCAGGTGCAGTGGTTCATGCCTGTAATCCCAGTACTTTGGGAGGCCAAGGTGGGAGGATTACTTGAGGCAGTGAGTTTGAGATCAGCCTGGGAAACATGAGGAGATCCTGTCTCTACAAAAAAAATAGAAAAAATTAGCCAGTGTGATAGCTTACATCTGTAATCCCAGCCACTAGAGAGACTGAGGCAGGAGGATCACTTGAACCCCGGAAGTTGAGGCTGCAGTGAGCCAGTGTTCCCACCACTGCACTCCAGCCTGGCTGGCAGAGTGAGATCCTGTCTCCAAAAATGATTATAATGTAACAGTAAAAAATTTCAAAAAGTCATTTGCCTCATTTGCTGAGATCCCCCAGAAAGTGTTAATTTTGTAATACCTCCAAAGCCATAGTAGTTATAAATCCATGTTCATGCAGACAGTCTAAAAACATCTTAGGTATTTATTTTATGATAAGGCTGGATATAAAATGCAATTG
Source organism: Pan troglodytes (assembly GCF_028858775.2). NCBI lineage: Eukaryota > Metazoa > Chordata > Mammalia > Primates > Hominidae > Pan > Pan troglodytes. The sequence goes on from NC_072412.2 coordinate 32,597,369, forward strand.
CTTTTTGAAATAAATGTACCCAGTAATGTATCCTTTGCCCACATAGCCAAATATGACAGATTAAAATACAGAACTGCACTAAGTAACCATAAAAACATTCAGATAATTTTTTTTGGGAGGCTATGTCCCTTAGGGCTTGTAATGATCAATCAAGTCAATGAATAAATTAACTACTATTGTACTAGTCAAACTAGAAAGCAGTTTCAACACCTGCTGCTCCTGAAAAACAAAGGGCCCATTTTTTCCTAATGCCCTCATGTTAACCTTTAAAACCAAAAGCAGTAGATAAAAATCCCAGAGTAAATAAATTCTTATGTAAACATGGAAGCTATTTTATTATCTGCCCTTTACTTTATTCAGAACCCACCTGCTGGTTTCAAGCTCAATAGGTTATATTCAGTAGTAACCTTGATTTGAATATTACTGGATAATGTCTAAGTAACAATGAGTAGAAAAGGTTAATCACTAGATTACCACTAGAAAGTTAGTTTCCTTAGACAGGTGTATGGGATATATTACACACTGAGTTTGGCCTGAGTAATTTATGGCTGACTTTGTTATAGGTGAATTATATCTCAAATAACCTTTTCCTAAATCACCCTTGTCTTAGTTTGTTTGCGTGTCGCTACAAAGAAATACCTGAGGCTATATATATAAATATATATATATATATATACACACACACATATATGTTTATTTGGCTCACAGTTCTGGTATTCCGAACAGCTCAAAACTGGGCAAGGGCCTCAGGCTATTTCCACTCCTGGCTGAAGGTGAAGGGGAATTCGTATACAGAGAGATCACAGGGAGAGAGAGGAAGCAGAAGAGGGGCCAGGTGCCAGGCTCTTTTTAACAACCAGCTTTCACAAGAACTAATAAAGTGAGAACTCACTCACCCCTCAACCCAAGTGAGGGTTTTAATCTATTCATGAGGGATCTGCCTCTGTGACCCAGACACCTCCCATTAGACACTCATCTCCAACATTGAAATTAAATTTCAGCATGAGTTTTGAGGAATCAAACATCCAAACTATAGCACTCCTCATGTTAGCTACCCAATAGATCATGTACAAATTATACATAAAAAGTATAGGGTTTAAAAAAAGAAAATAAAATATTTCAAAGCATTGTAATCTGTAATTGCAGAGTCATTTTGACAAGACAGTCTTAAAGAAGAGGTTAACCAAACTATCAGTTGATGAAGAAGTAAAATGAAAATATAATGTTCCTTCTTTACCATACTAAATTCTCACTATTCCCTTTAAATTTGAATTCAAAATATTGCAAGCATGGCCTTGCAGGAAAGTTCCCAAAACTTTCTATTTCTGCAAAAATTCTATATAGTGATTTCTGTCTAATTATCAAAGCTATTCTTTCCCTGACTCAGGCCGAGAAAAGGCCGTACTGACTCTTAGCTAGAAGGAGGGAAGAGACAGGGATGATCACGATTTCCTCACATATGACTATGTGATGAAAGCTAAAAAGAAAAAAAAAACCAAAATCACTAAAAAAGATAGATTATATAGTTTTAAATATACTTTTTATTTTTGTTTAATCTTCCCTGATTTCCTATAGATCTGAGATATGTCATGCTTACTTTCATTGCTATATAAAAATCTCAATAAACTTTATACATAAGAGTAAAATGAAAATCCACTTTTGTGGACTGAAAAATATTTCAGTTTCACCTATGATATATAAATCTCTCTGTTTCTAAATATAAATTTTGGTGTATGTATATTAGCGTTCATGTATTTGAAATAGAAGGAGTAATACAGAATTTTAGACATTTAATCTAATGCAAAAACACAAGTCTTTACTAGTTCAGTGAGTCTAAAATGATGCTATTTAATAAACCATAGCATTTTAATAAGCATTCTTGACATCTGGTGCTAATAAAAAGGACTATGTTTTACAGTTAACATTTAAGGAAAAAACATGACTGTAGTTTTGTTATTTATCATAGATCACAGATGGCATAGCCCACATTTGGGTGGCTTCATTTCCTTCTTGATTAGTTTACATAAAGAGGCTACTTGTTCTCTCTCTTTCTGTGTATATTTTATACAGGATTTGGGCCAAGTCCCAGAAATTAATACATGAACAAAGAAAGGAATTCATTAAATTTAATGTGAAGTTTCTGAAAAACAAAACTGATTATAGACTTTTTCTGGATCCAGTTTAGTTAATAGATTCATTCTAAAACAAGGATCCAGGGAATTTTGCATCTGGAAAAACAATTGAAGCAAGTTTTCTGGAAATGCAAGAAACCGCAAGGACCTAAAAACGTCCGTCTCTTGTACAACTATGTGCCCTAGGCAAATACTGACTAGTCCTTCTATCCAAAATAGGTTCTTCCACGAGCTTGTGTGCAAGCCAGCAGCTGAGCGTGATGCTGCTGCAACACTTAGACAGGGATGTAGGCTTCCAGGTGCTCTCCTTGCCTCTGGCTAGCCCTTTTCCAACCATGAAACTGAAGTATGGGCTTCCCTTTTCCTACTTGCTCAGACTTGTTGTGTTCTTCCCTTTAGATCCTTTGCTGAGTGTCCTGCTCCAACTTGGACATTAGACTTGAGTTGTACTCTGACTCTCATTAACCCCAACTTACCACTTCCTTACACGTTCCTCTGGAAAATGTCATACTTATCTGGAAGCATCAGTGCAAGAGTATAAAACATATGTCATATGACTTTTCACTAGATTTTGTTAGAAGGATTGAAAATTAATGATTACATTTACCAGATAGTAATAACAGAAATAGTATGCTCTAAGATGCTCAATAAGACACACAGAAGCTCAGACTGAAAAGACAATAGATTAATCTGTGAGAAATGGAGAGATGGGAGTGTTAATTAGCTCAAAATCAAACAAATTTTATCCTCAGAATTCTTTAATTCTGAAAATAAGAGAGAAATAAGATATATATATAAACACCATTAGAAAGCAATTAAATGCAGAATTTATTACAATACAGAATTAACTGACTGAGATAATAAGCACAATTAATTTTTAGAATACCTTAAAGTTAGTGAAAGAGGTTACGTATGCTGTTGAAAATCTGACTAGATTAGAATAAAATTGAGTTCTTCTTTAAACTAAATTATCGTTATTATTATTAAATTGTTATTGATACACAATAATTGTACATACTTATGGGGTATGTGATGTTTCGATATGTGTTCATTGTGTTATGAGCAAATCAGATTATAATAGCGTATCCAGCACTTACATATTTATCATTTCTTTTTACTGAGTACATTCAAAACCCTCTCTTCTAGCTTTTTTGAAATATGATACATTATTGTTAATTCTCCTATTCTCCCTCCTCACTACACTTCCCATCCTCTGGTAACCACTATTCTACTCTCTACTTCTATGAGAACAACATTTTTAGATTTCATATAAGTGACATCATGCAGTATTCATCTTTTTGTTCCCGACTTATTTCACTCAATATAATTTAACAGGTTCATCCATGTTGCCACAAGTGACAAAATATTCTTTTTTTATGGCTGAATAGTATTCTACTGTGTATATATACTGTATTTTTAAGCTCATTCAATCACTGAGGGGATTTAGGTTCTTTACTTACCTTGGCTGTTGTGAATTGTACTGTGCTAAACACAGGAGTGCAAATACCTCTTTGACATATTGATATCATTTCCTTTGGATATATACCCAGTAGTGGGATTGCTGGAATACAGGGTAGTTCTATTTCTAATGTTTTTGAGGAACCGCCATACTGTTTTCCTTAATGGCTGAACTAATTTACATTTCCCCTACCAATGTGTAAGGGTCCCCTTTTCTCCGCATCTTCACCAACATTTGTTACTGTTTGTCCTTTTGATAATAGTCATTCTAACCAGAATGAAGTGATATCTATCTGCATTTCCCCGATGATTAAAAATGTTGAGCTTTTTTTCATATATTTCTTGGCCATTTGTGTGTCTTAAGAAATGTAAAGTCAGGCCTTTTGCCCATTTTTTAATTGAGTTTTTGTTGTTGTTGTTGAGTTGTTTCAGTTCCCTATATATTTTGGATATTAACCCCTCATCAGATGCATAGTTTGCAAATATATTCTCTCACTCTGCATGCTGTCTCTTTGCTTTGTTGATTATTCTATTGTCCTAAAATGCTGTGCCAAAAAAAAAAAAAAATAGGTTGATGTAATCCCATTTGTCTATACTTGCATTTGTTGCCTATGCTTTTGAAGTTTTTATCCAAAAAGATCCTGGTGTAGGATATTTTTCATGGACATTTTCTCCTGTGTTTTCTCTTTTAGTAGTTTTGTAGTTTTGGGTCTTAAATTTAAGTTTTTAATTCGTCTTGAGTTGATGTTTGTCTATGGTGAGAGAAAAGGGTCTAGTTTCATTCTTCTGCATGTGTTTAAACAGTTTTCCTAACACTATTTATTGAAGAGACATTCCTTTCCCCATTTTGTATTTTTGGCAACTTTGTCAAAAATTAGTTGGCTGTAGATCCATGGATTTATTTCTGGATTTTTGATTCTGTTCCATCAGTCTATGTGTCTGTTTTCATGCCAGTACCATGTTGTTTTGGTTACTAACACTTGGCAGTCTATTTTGAAGTCAGGTAGTCTAATGTCACCAGGTTTATTCTTTTTGCACAATATTTCTTTGGCTATTCAGGATCTTTTGTGGTTTCATGAAAATTGTAGAATGATTTTTCTATTTTTGTGAAGAATGTCACTGGTAATTTGTTAGCAATTGCATTGAAACTGTAGATTGCTTTGAGTAGAACGGACATTTTAACAATATAAATTATTGCAATTCATGAACACAGGATAACTTTCTATTTTTTGTGTCTTCTTCAATTTTTTGTAGTTTTAATTGTAGTTATCTTTTGCTTCGTTAGTTAAATTTATTCCTAGGTAATTTTTTGTAGCTATTGAAAATGGTATTGCCTTCTTGATTTCTTTTTCAGGTTCTTCACTATTGGCATATAGAAATACAACTGATTTTGTATGTTGATTTTGTATCTTGCAACTTTGCTTAATTTATTTATCAGTTCTAATAGTTTTTTTGTGTGAAGTATGGGGTTTTCTATATGTAAAGATCATACTATCTGCGAATAGGGACAGCTTGATTTCTACTCTTCCCATTTAGATTCCCTTTATTTCTTTCTTCTACCTGATTACTCTAGCTAGGACTTCCAGGACTATGTTCAATAAAAGTGGTGAAAGTGGGCACCTTTGTCTTGTTTCAGATCTTAGAGAGAAAGCTTTCAGCTTTTTCCCTTTCAGAATGATGTTGGCCGTGAGTTTGTTATGTATGGCCTTTATTATGTTGAGGCATGTTCCTTCTATACCTAATTTGTTGAGAGTTTTTATTATGAAGAGATGTTGAATTTTATCAAATACTTCTATTGAGATAGTATGATTTTTGTCCTTCATTCTGTTAACATATCATGTTTATTGATTTTCCTGTGTTGATCCATCCTTGCATCCCTAAAATGAATTCCACTTGATTATGGTGAATGATATTTTTAATGTGCTGCTGAATTTGGCTGGCTTATTTTTGTTGAGGATTTTTGTATCTGTGTTCATTAGGGATATTAACCTGAAGTTTTCTTTTTTGGTTGTGTTATTGAAATTTAGTTATGGACCCTGAATGAGATCATAGTCTAGGCTAGAAGACAGCTCTATAACAAAAAGGTTACAATCTTATAGTCCTTTAGGATCATAACTTTTTTGTTTAGATATACAAGACATAATGGTTGCACAAGAGGCAGAAGTAGTGGACATCATGTAGAGAATCAGGGGAGGTTTACAGATAGTAATATTTAAGATGGCTGTTGAAGAATATGCTCATTGAGAAAACACAGGGAGAGGGGAATTCCAGGGAGAGGAAACAACATGTACAAAAGAGAGGAGCAGAAGAAAGCATGGCCGTTTGGGGAAATGCAGGTGAAGTTTGTTTTTTGTTTTTGTATGTTTTTTTAAAAGAGACAGGGTCTTGCTCTGTCCCCCAGGCTGGAGTGCAGTGGTGCAATCATGTCTCACTGCAGTGTAGACCTCCTGTGCTCGAGGAATCCTTCCACCTCTGCCTCCTGAGTAGCTGAGACCTCAGGCACATGCCACCAGGCCTGGCTAATTTTTTATTTTTTGTAGATGGGGTCTCACTATGTTGCCTAGGCCAGTTTTGAACTCCTGGGCTCAAGCAATCCTTCCACCTCTATCTCCTAAAGTGCTGGAATTATAGGTATGAGCCCCCATGCCTGGCTGAAATGCAGGTATTTTGGAATTCCTGAAATGTCAGTTATAGAAAAGAGTCGAAAGTGATAGGGTTTAAGAGACAGACGTGGGCTAGATAATAAAATACTTTACTATGTTAATGAGTTGAGAACAATTTCTGTGGTGATGAGGACTCTAAAAATGTAAGTTTTATAATCTAGAAGCAACATGAGGGATGGACTGGGGGTGGAAAGGAAGAGATCGGACACAAGTCAGGGGATTGTTGCCATAAACTATGACTAGGTGAAACATAGGGCCCGGACTAGAGTATGTATACAGAAAGGGTGTCTTGGATGGTTTTCAGGTTTTGGCGTGAGCACCTGGTTCATGTCGACAAAGGGAGTAACAGGGGAGGTGTACAGGGGTTTGGAGCATGAGAAAAGGAGTTTTACTTTTATACACGTTGAGTTTGAAGTGACTATGAGACACTCGGTTGGGTCTGCATAGAGAAGCTGGAGCTCAGGAATGTGGAATATCAATGATGTTTTAGCTGTAAAAGACGCTGAGATTGTTTAAGGAAAGTGTGGTTACACCGAGAATAAGAGAGGTAAAGGCAAAAATCTTGGCATGATAGTATTTGTGAAGTTGAAGTAAGATTGAAGAAGAGCAGCCAGAGAAGAAAGTGATATGGTGTATGACAAAAAAGGGAAGACTTTAACCAGCAGGAATAGGTTAATAGAAAAGGACTGAAAATTGATACCTCTGAAGTCACTAAAAGTTGGTAATTATGAAGTGACCTTGGCAAGAACCAGAAGACAGAAATTAGAATAAAATAAATTAAGGAATAAGTGGGAAATAATTTACTTCAAGAAACTCAATCAGAAAGATTGAAGGAAGCAAAAGTGCTGGCCTTAGGAGGTACCTTGATGAAGGGCTTTTGTAATTTAGAGGAGATGAGGAGATCTCAGTATGTTCACGGCCTAAGGAGAAGGAGCTAGTCAAGAACACAGGTGCAAATACAAGGGAACAGGATTTCTGGAATGGACCCAGGGGCACGAGGTCTGCTGGGGAAGGAGATGAGGAGGGTGTGGATAATGACAGTCGGGCCATGGTGGGCAGCCGATAGTTGCGGGGCACACATGGGAGGAACTCTCAGTTCTCTGGGGTATGAAGGCCAGATAAGGAAGGGCTGGAGCTGGAGCTGGGGACAGTTGTGGGGGTGGGTGTCAGGGGAAACCTATTTTCCATCTGAGAGGCAACACAGTGTTTTCCTCTGCTGCACTGTTGCAGTACTCAGACTAGAGCTTCACGCTTAAATACTGCCTCCAACTAGTCCCTAGTTATTTCACAAACCTGTCTTCTGTCCTCATGCAAATGTGAGTACTAGAAATTAATGTTTCTCCTTCTCTATTTTCCTTAAGGCATTATTGTATATTAGAAAGACTTGAGTTTCTGAATTAGATTCATTGGGTTTGAGTCTTGAATCCAACTCTTACTAGTTATATGCGCTTAGGCAACTCTTCTCCATTGTCTGAAATTTAGATTCCTTACATATAAAATGGAGGTAGTAATATAGACCTCATAAAAATGTAAAGATTAAGCTAAAAACTTGTGTACCATCTCTCATCCATAACATGGAGACCTAGACTGGGCACCTGATATGCTAAATCTATGCATAATAAACAAATGAGTAACCTGGAACAGCGATGTATATCAACATGAAAATGTCTTTTCTTCAACTATTATATTCAGTTTCATCTCTAACTTTAAAATATATTGCCTGACATTAAAGAAACTATGGGAAAGGGTCATTCTATTCCATTCCAATTTTGTCCTTCAGTAATCACAGCTGCCACCTCACTTTTAGGTGTGCATAGCAAGAAATCCAAATCAAGAGCTTGGGTTGGGTATTACCATGTGGCAGGCCTCCTTGGGCAACATCCCACTGGGTTTGAGTATTTCATAGGCATATTTGCCTTGGCCTTTAGTCTTGTTTTCATAGCTCAATAGTGCCAGCTTTCAAGATTATACAAGATTGTAGTGACACATTTTATTTAATGCTTCATTTTCTTTATAAGAGTAGTTTTTGGCTAAAAACCAAACAAACAAAAACAACAACAAAACATGCTATGCTTCATAAGCCTCATGCCTCTTGGGCCCTGGCTTGTTCAGCTGAATATACGCCAAAAGAGAATAACTGGGTCACCAAGTTCTGGACACATCGCCCTGGAAAATGTCAGATGTTGGATGGTCTATTCCTTTCTCTGGCACCAGCTCAAGTAACTTCATGAATAAATCCTAAGTGCTTTAAGAAATAAAAGTGACTCTTAAGAACATGTTTTCTTTCAAGTATAGAGAAAACACTGGTGATGTTGGCTTTTCTTTTTTAGCATCCTTTTTCATTTTGAATTTGAAAGCCACAGAAAAGCCAGTTGTTTAAGGAAATCCCAATAAGAGATGAAGTATATGAGATAGTAATAATAACATAGAGCCACTCTTTTATCTGTGTAAATGGAAGTCTAGGCCTTTAAAACTATTATTGACCAAAACATAGTTTAACAACATTTTTAGACAAAACACATTGCTGCATGCTACCATTTTAAAAAGAAGATAAAAACATTCTCCAAACATGAAAAATGTTTTTAAAAAAGAGTGTGTAACAGGGAGGATTTGGGGCCCTGCTAATTCAGCATTTGAAAAGAATGGTCTGAGTTGTTGCTTCTCTATTCTTGCAACTTCTGCACAAAGGTGTTGATGTGTAGTGAAGAGATAAAAGGTACATAGCAGAAAGAAAAGGCTTAAAAAGCAAAACTGATAGTTCATGATGTGAGACCCACAAGCTAAACAGACAGTCCTTGAATAATGGAAAGATGATTTTTGTGTGTGTGTGTTTACTTAATGTCTCATCTCCTAACAACTCAAAGGGCTTTCTACTTGTGGAGGCTATGAGAATGCACTGTTCAGAGATATTCTGCTACAGGGTGCTTCTGCCCCTGTCAATCCATCATCCTCCTGATGTGAAGAACACACTTCCTGCAGGCTGCTCCTGCCCAATGAATGAACTTGGCAGGAGGACTGATACAGACTGTTTCCAGTGAGAGGTGGGACACTTCTTATAGGTGGGTTTGGCTCTGGGAATCTCCACTGATCAGGCTAAACTTTCTTGGAACTGCACTGTGGTCTGAAAATCCTCCTTCTCTCTCGCCTTCCATGAGTGTCAGGCATCCATTGCAGTCTGGAGGCCCTTCCCAACTTTCCTTTCTACCTTCCCTAAGAAATCTCTTGCACATCTAATCCTATCTTCGTATCTACTCTTGGAAGACATGAACTAACATATTCATCCACTATTTTAGTTTTGCTGTATCACCATAGGCAGTTACTTATAGACAGAAAAATTGAGGCAAAAAAAGATTTAATAAATTGCCAAAGGAGATACGATAACTCAGTGGCCTATCTGAGCTCTTTCTTATGATCTGAGGCTTCTGATTCCCTATAATCTTTCATTTACCAGATATTTATTGAATGACTATTATGTGGTTGGCTCTAGAGCTTATCCTAAGAATATAGAGCTCCTATTGAAAAGTTCTATGCAAGAGAGTGGTATGCTTAGATTTGTGATATAATCAGATCATTTTGCTAAAAGTAGAAAACGAATGAAGGGGAGCAAGGCCAGATTAGAGGAGGCCAGTGTGGAAGCTGTTGCAGACATTCAGAGAAGAGATGATGGCAGCATGTGTGAGAGTAGAAGAGGCAAGGAAATGTTTAATAAGGAAAATTGAGAAGATTGGTGACTCAGTAGATATTTACTCTGCACCAGGCCCTGGCCTACACTCTGGGAAGGCAGAGAATAAAAGACATATTCCCAACTGTCCAGAAGGATTTGGCTGGCTTTTGTTCAAAGATATGTAAGTAAAGGAACTTTTAATTCACCCCAGTTGCTTAAAGCCCAGGAACATAATGGAAAACAGGAGGGAAAAACCCAAGTCTCCAACAACAATAAAACCAGAATATGGCCATAAGCCTAAACCACAGACTGTGACACACAGAAGCCATTTGTGGTGGAAAGGTCTGCCAACAGGAGGATGCTGAGAGCAGACACAAGCCTCAGACTCTGAACAGGATGCAACCATCTCCAAAAGTAAGTGTCACGATAGTGGAAAGTCTATCCATTATCCTTTGACCAGGAAAACCAGTACTAAGAGAATTTGAGAAAGGCGGGGAGTCCCCTTATGTATAGTTCTCTAACACAAAAGGAAGTCAGGGGAGGTGGGGCTAAGACAGGCTGATGCCCTATATTACCTTTTACACCCAGAAGTGAAGCCATGCTGAAGGACAGAAGGGAATAATCAAGTATCAGATCTTGAGACAAAGCCTTGTGATTTACCGGGCTTTAGTATGAATCAAACTGCCTTCTAGAACAAGAGTTACAACAAAAGCCTGCCAGCCAAATCTGGCTCATTGCTTATTTTTGTTCTGTTGTGAGCTGGGAATGATTTTTACATTTTAAATAGTTAAAAAAAAAAAAAAAAAAGCGGCCAGGCACGGTGGCTCACGCCTATAATCCCAGTACTGTGGGAGGCTGAGGTCGGTGGATCACAAGGTCAGATTGAGATCATTGTGGTCAACATGGCGAAACTCTGTCTCTACTAAAAAAAAAAAAAAAAAAAAAAAAAAAAAATTAGCCGGGCATGGTGGCGTGCACCTGTAGTCCCAGCTACTCGGGAGACTGAGGCAGGGGAATCACTTGAACCTGGGAGGCAGAGGTTGCAGTGAGCCAAGATCGCACCACTGCACTCCAGCCTGGAGACAGAGCAAGACTCCGTCTCAACAAAATAAATAAAATAAATAAATAAATAAATAAATACATAACAACGAATAATATTTCATGACACGAAAGTCATATGATATCCAAATTTCAATGTCCATGAATAAAGTTTTATTGGAACAAAGCCATGAGCATTTGTTTATATATTGTCTATGGCTGCTTTCAAGCTATACATGTATCAGTGTGCTAGGGCTGCCATACAAATATCACAGACTGGGTGGCTTAAACGACAGAATTTTCTTTTCTTTTCTTTTCTTTTTTTGAGATGGAGTCTCACTCTGTTGTCCAGGCTGGAAAGCAATGGCATGATCTCGGCTCACTGCAACCTCTGTCTCCCGGGTTCAAGCAATTCTCCTGCCTCAGCCTCCCAAGTAGCTAGGATTACAGGCATGAGCCACCATGCCCAGCTAATTTTTGTATTTTTAGTAGAGATGGAGTTTCAGCATGTTGGCCAGGCTGGTCTCGAACTCCTGGCCTCAAGAGATCTGCCCCCCTCAGCCTCCCAAAGTGCTGGGATTACAGGTGTGAGCCACCACACCTGGCCAGAAATTAATTTTCTTACATTTCTGGAGGCTGGGAAGTCCAAGGTATCAGCAGTGTTGTTTTCTCCTCAGGCCTCTTTCCTTGGCTGGCAGATGACCACCTTTTTGCTGTGTCCTCACATGGCCTTTTCTCCTTGTAAGTTTTCATTCCTGTGTCCTTCTCTTTTTCTAAGGACATCAGTCCATATGGCACAGCCCTTATGAATGGGATCGGTGCCTTTGTAAAAGACACACCAGAAAGCGACCTTGTCCCTTCCACTATGTGGGAATACAGGGACAAGGTGCCATCTATGAACCAGAAAGCAGGCACTGAATTTGCTGTACCTTGATCTTGGACTTCCCAGCCTCCAGAATTGTGAGAATGGACTAAGATGAGGGAAACAATTCCATTTGTAACAGGCTACAATGACACAGTTGAGTAGTTGAAGCAGAAACTGTAAGGTTCTCAAAGCCTAAAACATTTACTGTCTGGCTCTCCACCAAAGAACTTTGCCAATGATGTCCAAAAGTGAGAGAAGACTTGCCCCCAGGGCAAAGGAACTAAAAGATTTGGTGACAGAGTGTTTGTGACAAGAAAACAAATTTCCCCAGTGCATTTCCACCCAAGTTTTAGGCTCATGTTATTCCTTAGCAAGCAGGATGTCAAATGACTGCGGCAAAGAGGATAGATATGGAAGAAGAAAATCCAACATACAGAAAATTGGCTTTCCTGAAGAAGCAATCAACAATCAGAACACAAAGGTAATTCAGTCAGTAATGGAACTTTTGTGAAATAAACAACCACTTTATTTGTTGCTTGATGGCTCCCACTGTCCTCCAGAAAATCTAATACAAGCAATGCCAAGTTTCAGTGGCATCACTGATATTCCTCTCTAAAGGATGAATCATACAGGCATCCAGAAGAAAATCCTCAAAGCCAGAAAAGAACTTTCGTTTACAAAGATTTGGGGGAAATAGAATTGGAATTAAAAACTGTTTGCCCATTTAAGTTATTCTATAAGCCTGAAAACAACAGATAGATGATATTAGGAGTGCAAGAATTCAGGAAACATCCAATACACCTGTCTTAGTCCATTCGGGCTGCTATACTAAACTACCATAGACTGGGTGGCTCATAAACAAACTTCTTTCTCACAGTCCTGGAGGCTGGAAAGTCCAAGATCAAGGTGCCAGCAGAATTGGTGTCTGCTGAGTGCCCATTTCCCGGTTTATCTTTTTGCTATGTTCCAACAAGGCAGAAGGGGCAGGGATCTTTTTGGGGCCTCTTTTACAAGAGTATTGATCCCATCATAAGGGTTTCATTCTCATGACTTAATCACCTCCTAAAGCCCCCACCTCCTAATACCATCATATTGGGGGTTAGATTTCAACATATGAATTTTGAGGGTAACATAAGCATTTGGTATATAGCAGTAACTCCTTAAAAATACAAAGATTTTTATAACAAAAACTGCTAAAGGGAAGATAGAAAATGAAAACTTAACTAAGACATGGAGAAGCCATGATACAAGAACAGGTGGTGAGCATCAAACTCATTTAAATATAGAATCACAGCATTTCCATCATCTTACATGGTTATAGTTTCTGTAATTATCCTTCACACCATTACTTAGGTTTTTATTCTGACAATGCCAAAGTAATTATATAAAAACAAAACTCAAAAAGTGCAAAGAAGGGGATGTTGGAGAAGGTGTTAATGTGCTCATTTCCTTATCTTTTATAAGAGGAAGTTAAAAGTTATCACTTAAAGTTGAAATATATAGGTTTTTTTGTTTGTTTTTTGTTGTTTTTTTTTTTTGAGACGGAGTCTTGCTCTGTCACCCAGGCTGGAGTGCAGTGGCGCAATCTTGGCTCACTGCAAGCTCTGCCTCCCGGGTTCACGCCATTCTCCTGCTTCAGCCTCCCGCGAAATATGTAGTTTATAAAAGCACAACAAACTCAACTGCTTAGTGTTTTTCATGTTTTCAGCAAGGAATCTTTTATAATCTGGTTTCTCCTGGGTAGAGAAACTTTTAAGTTTAGCAATTCTTTTAGTCTCACTAGGTGCTTCTTCTTATCTCCAAATAAAATTAAAATATAATACATTATGATGATGATAACATGTAGATTCAGCAAGGCTGCTGCTAACACAGACAGGGTCTTTATGTAAATTAGAATCCAGCAATTCCTGTTGGGAAACAAATTATATATTCTCTCTCTCTCTTTCTTGGTAGATGGATTACAAAAGGGCATCTTCTTGCTACTGACAAATGTGTCTGGATTTCAGACCCCATTCTTCCTATGGGTGCTTCTGAGTGAGGAATAATCTGCACAACATGTTTACTATTTTTTTTTTTTTTTTTTTGGAGATGGAGTCTCACTCTGTTGCCCAGGCTGGAGTGCAGTGGTGCAATCTCGGCTTACTGCAACCTCTGCCTCCCAGGTTCAAGTAATTCTCCTGCCTCAGTCTCCTAAGTAGCTGGGATTACAGGCACATACCACAAGCATGATCTACCCACCTTGGCCTCCCAAAGTGCTGGGATTACAGGCGTGGGCCCCTGTGCCCGGCCTATTATTATTATTTTAATCTTGCTGTCTTTTCTCATTTTTTACAGCCTATTGAGGTACAAATGATGTAAGATAAATTGCATAGATATAGTGTACAATTTGATAAGTTATGATGTACTATATCCATGAAACTACCACCATAATCAAGGTAATAAACATCTCTTCCCTCCAAAAGTTTCCTCATGCCCCTTTTCCACCTCTCCCATTCTTTCTTTCCCTCCCACCTCCAGCACCCAAGTGACTAAGCATGTGCCTTCTCTCGCTATAGATCAGTTTGCATTCTTTAAAATTTTGTATAAATAAAATAATACAGCATTTATTCTGTTTTTCCTGGCTTCTTTCATTTAGCATAATGCATTTGACATTCATTCATATTACTGCATGTATAATTAGTTTGTTCTTCTTTATTATTGAGTAGTGTTCTATTATTTAGAGATAGCACAATCTGTCTACTCATTTGTCTGCTGATGGACACTTAGGTTGTTTCTAGGTTTTTGCTATTACAAAAAAGCTTCTATGAACATTTCTGTACAATTCTTTGTCTAGATATTTTCTTCTTTTTCTCATGGAAGTGGGAAGGTGAAATCGTATGATAGGTGTGTTTACTTTTTAAGAACTGCCAAGTTGTGCAGATTCGTGCTTCCATATAGTACCATGTTCCTTTTGCCTAAATGACTTCCTTTAACATTTATTGTAGAACAAGTCTTCTGGTGTTAAATTTTTTATTATTTTGTATGTGTAAGCCAGCCATTATTTCATGTTTATTTGAAATATATTTTTTCTGGATATAGAATTCTAGCTTGACACTTTCTTTTTCAGGACATAGACTTATTGCTCCAATGGCTTGCATTGTTTCCAAAGAAAAATGTGATGCCATTCTAACCTTTGTTCCTCTGTATGTAATATGTCTGTTTTCCTCTGGCTGAACTAAGATGATCTCTTTATTATTAGTGTTAAGTAATTCCTTTATAATGTGCTTCTTAGTGTAGTTTTCAAATTTCTTACACTCGGAGTTCACTGAGCTTTCCAGTTCTGTGGGTTTTTTCAACCAATTTGTAAAATTTAGGCCATTTTGTCTTCAACTATTTTTTTCTGTTTTCCCCTTTCTTTATTCCTTTGAGGATTCTAATTATGGGATGAAGGTCAATGGTAAAAAGAAAGATTGGGCCGGGCACAATGGCTAATGTCTGTAATCCCAGCACTTTGGGAGGCCAAGGCAGGCAGATCACGAGGTCAGGAGATGGAGACCATCCTGGCCAACATGGTGAAACCCTGTCTCTAGTAAAATACAAAAAAAAAAAATAGCCGGGTGTGGTGCCACGTGCCTGTAGTCCTAGGTACTCGGGAGGCTGAGGCAGGAGAATCGCTTGAACCTGGGAGGCAGAGGTTGCAGTGAGCCGAGATAGTGCCACTGCACTCCAGCCTGGTGACAGAGCAGGACTCCATCTCAAAAAAAAAAAAAGAAAGATTGTTTCTGGGCCATGGAATTAGGTTGATATTTTACTTCCTCCTTTGTCTTGTACATATTTCTTAAATTTTAAATATTGACAATGTTTCCCGCTTATTTTAAAAAATAACTGACAACTCATTTCTTGAATAGAGAAATTCTTATCCCAAATTAAAAAATAAAAGTCATTAATATGCTACATTTTTTTTCTAGATTTCTAAAGCATCATGTAGAATCAACTCAAAAAAAACAAAAAAAAGGTGACCAAAATGAACAACATCTTTCTTGCACTCAACTAAAATTGCCAGTTCTTATATTTTAAAGCTATATTATCATTTTTGAAATTGGCAACTTTAAGCCTGCTCAAAGATATAAATGTGTGTGCTATTCATACAATGAGATACTACTCTGTAATAAAAAGAAATGAATTATTGATATAAGCAACAACATACATGAATCTCAAAATAATTAGGCCAAGTGAAATAAACAAGACAAAAAGAGCACATACTGTTTAATTCCATATTTGTAAAATTCTAGAAAATGCAAACTAATGTGCCGTGACAGAAAGGTGGTCTGTGGTTGCCTGGGGATGACAGTTGTGAGGAAGGAGAGATCACCAAGGGGTGTGAGGAAACTGTTGCTGTGTTGGACATGGCCATTATCTTAGCTATGTGATGGTGTTCTAGGTGCTGGCATGTGTTAAAACTTATCAAATTGTACACTTTAAATATGTGCAGTTTATTGTATGTTAATTATACCTCAGCAAAGTTGATGTAAAAATTCATTTTACGTTAAACACAATAAAGCCTGTGACATGTATCTCTTGTAAAATCATAAATGGGAGAAAATTAGGATATGCTGAGCACCTTCTCTGTCCTAAACAATGCTAAGTGCTTGTGCTAAGTTTTGTCATCTAATCCTCATACCAGCCACATAAAGTAGGTATTATTAGCACTCCATTTAACAAAGGAGGAAACCTAGGCTCAGAGAGATAAGGGTTCCTCAGTGGGGACTCAGGTTTGTATTAGGTCTTATTTCAGAGTTGTGCCTTTTCCGTAGTAGCAGAGGCTTCTCTGGAGGTATTTTTGCCTGCTAGGAATCCTAAGTATTATTTATACTTGTTAGTTTGTGACAATATTCTTGCTTATTATGGTTTTTTGCTTAAAAATAGGTTACAGTTTAGGCTTTTTATCTTGTAGTGATTTTTTACAGGGGATTCAAGATAGAGATGAAATATATGAATTTGTAATACTGGTTTTTCTTTGTTTCTGATTGTCATGATCTGCATATTTATGCAAAATTTAAAACTGGGAATAGACATACTTTTTAGAATGGCAAGTAGAACCAAAAAAAAATCTATCCTCTAAGGAACATAACTTGCCCATACAGTCTTAAAAGTCCAGAATAGTTTAGTTAGCAGCAATCTCCACATAGTTCATTTTGCCATAAAATGGAACTATATGATTTTCTCTCCAATTTTTTAATTATAAACATGCAACCACAATGAAGAAGAAAGAACTTTGAACTTGTCTTCTTTCCATATTAACACTTTCCAGCCTCTCTCCCACCTCTCTCTCACAAACCCTGCACTCCACCCCATCTGTTCTATTCTATCAACCATTTCTCTCTACATATATTAGTTTATTCTGCCATTTGCCTCTGAACTTGCACTTACGTTACTCTGTCTTCCTGGGAATGAAGTCCACCTTTAAAGTGTCAACATTCTTTAAAGATTTGTTTGAATCCTCCCACTGCCATGGTGTCTTTCTTGTTCATCCCGACCAAAAACAAACAGCTCACTTTCCCCAGTCTTTGAAATATTTACTTTCTGTACCATTCACTACCCTTTACAGATCATATACCACATTATTAGTCTGCATGCTGCTTTTACTCTTTAATATTTGTGTTAGTCAGGGTTCTCTAGAGGGACAGAACTAATTGGAAATGTGTATATATGCAGGGGAGTTTGTTAATGAGTATTGACTCACACAATCACAAGGTCAAGTCCCATGATAGGCCGTCTGCAAGCTGAAGGGCAAGGAAGCCAGTCCAAGTCCCAAAACCTCAAAAGTAGGGAAGCCAACAGCACAGCCTTCAGTCTGTGGCTGAAAGCCTGAAAGCCCCTGGTAAACCACTGGTAAAAGTCCAAGAGTCCAAAAGCTGAAGGGCTTGGAGTCTGATGTTCAAGGGCAGGAAGCGTCCAGCATGGGAGAAAGATGAAGGCGGGAAGATTCAGGAAGTCAGCTCCTTCCATCTTCTTCTGCCTGCCTTATCCTAGTCATGCTGGCAGCTGATTGGATGGTGCCCACCCAGATTGAGGGTGGGTCCACCTCTCCTAGTCCACTGGCTCAAATGTTAATCTCCTTTGGCAACACTCACGGACACACCCAGGAACAATACTTAGCATCATTCAGTCCAATCAAGTTGACACCCGATCACTCAATATCAACCGCCACAATATTTTAAATTGTTGGAGGGTTAGAGTCCCATCATATACCCCTGTATCTCTCAAAATGCCTAGTTGAGTGCTTTCCATTTAAATGGTCAATACATATTTGGTGTCTAACTGAATAAGTAAATAGTTTGCAAATCTCTGGAAGTGATGCAGGGTAGGCAAGCCTCCGAATTGGTGCTTAGCTTGGGAAGGTTCTTGATTTTGCCCAGGAAAGAATTCAAGGGTGAGCCTGTGGTGTTAGACAGCAACTTTTATTGAAGTGCCAGAGCACAGCAACAACAGGGATACTGGTCTTTGTGGAGCAGGGCTACCCCATAGACAGTGTGCCCAGAGGAACAGCTCAGAGGCAGTTCTGCGGTCAGATTTATACCCACTTGTAATTATACACAAATTAAGGAAGAGATTATGCAGAAATTTCTAGAAAAAGGTGATAACTTCCAGGTTGCCCAGTTGTTACCATAGAAAGGGTCCATAGCCTCCAGGTGCTGCCATGGTAATGGAAACTGACACTGCGCACTGGTGGATGTATATTTTGGAAACTTGCTTCTGCCCTGTCCCTACTTTAGCTAGTTCTCAATTTGGTCCAGTGTCCAAGACCTGCCTCCAGAGTCGAGTCCTGCCTCCTACCTCAGAAGTGCCAAGAAATGTTAGAGAAAGCAGAGACCAGCTATATAGAACTCACTAGGGTAACATAGTTGGAGGTCTGGAGTGTGCTAACCCCACTTCATGTAACCTGGTGGGAACTAGTGCTTTATCCTTTTTGGGTGTCAAAATATATGCATAGGCTGGGTGCAGTGGCTCATGCCTGTAATCCCAGCACTTTGGGAAGCAGAGATGGGTAGATCACGAGGTCACGAGTTCAAGACCAGCCTGGCTAACGTGTCAAAACCCCATTTCTACTAAAACTGCAAAAATTAGCCAGGCATGGTGGCGGGCACCGGTAATCCCAGCTATCAGGAGGCTGAAGCCAGAGAATCGCTTGAACCCAGGAGGCGGAGGTTGCAGTGAGCAGAGATCGTGCCATTGCACTCCAGCCTGGGTAACAAAAACAAGACTCCGTCTCAAAAAAAAAATACATATATATATGTATATGTATATATGCATAGCATTAAAACATTAGAAGATCAATGGTGACTGAACTATATATTCATCAACTAGTGTGAAGTCTGGGATTTTTACTTCAAAGTAAGCCAGTAGGGGGCTGAGAGAGCATATTGATGAAACAAAACTAGTCATGTGTTGATATTTATTGAAATGGGAGATGGATAAAGGGTAATTTATTATACTAGTCTCTATGATTTAGTCTTTATTTGAATGTTTCAATAATATTTTTAAAAGATTTTTCATTAAAGCATTAAGATATGTACAATGAAGAACAAAATATTCTCACTTATACAAGTCAATTATTGTAACACATATGTTGCTCCAAAACCTTATTTGATAAGAAATGACACAAAGGTCCATGTTTGAAAGGAATCTGTTTCCATGCTTCATTGCCCTTTAAAGCCACCATTGAAACAGTGGAGCCCTGCACTGATCTTATGCTACTATTGCATAATAATACTGAGCATTTCTTTATTTGTTTAAAAAATGTGTTGAGGCTGGGCACGGTGGCTCATGCCTGTAATCCCAGCACTTTAGGAGGCCGAGGGGGGCAAATCACTTGAGGTCAAGAACTCAAGACCAGCCTGGCCAACAATGCACAAACTGGTCTCTACTAAAAATACAAAAATTAGCTAGGTGTGGTGGCAGGCACCTGTAATCCCAGCTACTTGGGAGACTGAGGTGGGAGAATCACTTGAACTCGGAAGGCGGAGGTTGCAGTGAGCTGAGATCATGCCATGGGCAACAGAGCGAGACCCTTGCCTCCAAAAAAAAATTGTTGAACGCCTGCTATGTACTAGATACCACATGAGGAGGTGTAGTGCCTGCCTGCAAGACACTGCCAGTCTGGCAGGAAAGTCAAACTACAAGTGCCATTAAAACCTTAGGTTTTTCCCATCTCCGTAAAAGCACAACCTCAAGCCAAAATTTAGGAAGCATCCTTGATTCTTTCCTTCAGTTCATATAGCCAATGTATTATCAAGTCCTGTCAACTGCTTCCCCTAAAATCTCCCGCTTTCTTCTTCTAGCCTTTATTTCTACCATCTTCATTGCTATTTTGCTATTTTCTTTCTACCATTTACCATGATCTGTTGCCTGCCTTACAGCAGTCTCTTAATTGGTCTTCTTTTTTTTTTTTTTTTTTTTTTGAGACGGAGTCTCACTCTGTCACCCAGGCTGGAGTGCAGTGGCGCGATCTCGGCTCACTGCAAGCTCCGCCTCCCGGGTTCACGCCATTCTCCTGCCTCAGCCTCCCGAGTAGCTGGGACTACAGGTGCCCGCCACCACGCCCGGCTAATTGTTTGTATTTTTAGTAGAGACGGGAATTCACCATCTTAGCCAGGATGGTCTTGATCTGACCTCGTGATCCACCTGCCTCGGCCTCCCAAAGTGCTGGGATTCCAGGCGTGAGCCACCGTGCCCGGCTGGTCTTTTCTTCCGCTTTTGTATTTCTATCATTCATCTTCAAAATACATCAGATAATGTTCCTCCCCATTGCCTAAAAGTCTCTGATAGGTTCCCATGGCATTCAGGATGGGACTTACAGGATCTTTCCTCTGTGATCCGAACTCATATCACTCTCCTCATTTGCTCCACTACAGACTGACTGGCTTACCTAGAAAAATGACATGCACTACGCTAAGAGGCATTCCAGACTGGCTAGGAAAAAACATCTGCCAATTACACTATATGTTACATATTGTCTTTCTAAGGAAATATACCAGTCCATGTAAGGATAATGTCTACTACATTAATGAGATGCATGCACTGGTATATTTCCTTAGAAATATGCTATCTCATTAATGTAGTAGACATTATCAAAAAAGTGAAAATTATATATACCTACATATATGAATAAATATAATAATATGATGTGATGGGACTCTAACCTTCCAATCACTTATTGTATGATTCCAGAGTCCCCACTGAGGAACTCTTATCTCTCTGAGCCTAGGTTTTCTCATTTGTTAAATGCAGTGCTAATAATGCCTACTTCATGTGGCTGGTATGAGAATTAGTTGACAAAACTTACCACAAGCACTTAGCATTGTTTAGGACAGAGCAGTCTTAAACAGTGCTCAGTATATCCTAATTTTCTCTCATTTATGATTTACAAGAGATACATATTACAGGTTTTATTTTTTAATGTAAAATGAATGTTTTAAATCAACTTTGCTGAGGTATAATTAACATACAATAAGTTATGACGGGACTCTAACTCTCCAGTAATTTAAAATAATAGAGTAAAACTTGAAACATTCAAATACAGACAAAACTTTAGAGACTAGTATAATAAAATACCCTGCATCCCTCTCCTATTTCAATAAATATCAACATATGACTAGTTTAGTTTCAATATTCTCTCTCAGCCCCCTACTGGCTTATTTTGAGGTAAATCCTAGACTTCACACTATTTGATGGACATATAGTTCAGTAACCATTGGCCTTCTAATATTTTAATGCTAAGCTCCTAGACAGTAATGAGAAAGTACTTCAGACTTACATCCTCAATATTACACCCATGAAATGAACGTGCTTTTTATTTGTATTTCATTGTATCTTACTGAACTTTAATGTATTTGTAAACTAACATCCATAAAAGTTTAAAGATTGAATAGAAGTTAAAAAAACAGTAAATATAGACTAAAACCCAACAAAACAAGGAAACTAACCTAGAAAAATACCATAACTTTATGTTATTTGTTGCTATTTATAAATTGCTTTCCAAGCACAAAAAGCAACATGAATACAAAATACTTTAAGAGTCAGAATAGGGCTTCTGTGAAATCAAAAGTCTTTAAAGCCCCAAAGAAATTTAAGATAATCCCAATTCAGAATGGAAACACATACTTGGCATTCTTCCTGACCAGTGGTCTACATAATGTCAAATAAAAATCAATATTTTATCAAGGATATAACTTGTGTGTGGAAGGCAATTTTTTCACTGACTGGGACCACAGTGGGGGTTGAGGGGGTAGGGATGATTTGGGGAGGATTCAAAAACATTACATTTATTGTTAACTTTATTTCTATTATTATTACATCCTAATAATAGGATGTAATCCATCTCTCTCATTGTAATATATAATAAAATAATTATACAGCTCACCATAATGTAAAACCAATGGGAGACCTGAGTTTGTTTCCCTGCAACTAGATGGTCCCGTCTGGGGGTGACAGGAGACAGTGACAGGTCATCAGGCATTAGATTCTCATAAGGAGGGCACAACCTAGAAACCCTTGCATGCACAATTCAGAGTAGGGTTTGCACTCCTATGAGAATCTAATGCTGCAGCTGATCTGACAGGAGGCAGAGCTCAGGTAGTAATACAAGAGATGGGGAGTGGCTGTAAATACAGATGAAGCTTTGCTCACTTGCCCACCATTCACTTCCTGCTGTGTGACGCAGTTCCTAACAGGCCATGGACTGGTATTTGTCCATGGTCCAGGGGTTGGGGACCTCTGGTCTAAGCACAGAATTAAGTCTCTTTTCAGAGTGAAATGAGGACACTTATTACATCTTTTTCAGGTTGCTTGTCTTTGGGCTGCATATTTAGGATAAGGGCATAATAATAACGGCGTGGTGACCAATTGGAAATGAGTCCATAGGATGAGAGAGCTACCATGCGCCAGGCACTTAGACACTTTACCTGTACTACCTATCTTAACCTTCACAACAATTTCATGATGTCATTATTATCTCCACTTTATAGATGGTATATATATTTGATATTATGTCTCATCCCCAGATTTGCTTTAAGGACATTTGTTTGAATTGCTGTTCAAGGGAAAGAACAGAAGAAAGAACAGAAGATTGCTGTCTTCTTTAGGTCCAGTCACATTTTGGGAAATTCTTATAAGTAATCACAGTTTTGTTACTTAAGCAAACCTCATGGCAAAGGTGCCAGGAATAAGGCAAGATAAAATTGATGCATCATCTTTTAGCAATTGCATTTAGTCACAGGATATAACCATTAGTTCTATGTGAATGGCTCCCAAAAAGGCTACTACCATCCTGAACTTCCCAGGACCCTGGTTCTAATCCTACCTTTCCAAATGCCCAGAAGCCTCTCCCAAGGAGATATTCTTGTGGACATCTAATTCAATATTCTAAATCAGAATTTATAAGTTTTTCTTTCCATTCTACTTATCCTCATGCATACCTGATTATGATTAAAGAAATTGGTATCTCTACAGGCCCCTGATGTGAAACATTTTATCTTTAGCTTTTACCTTTTACTGCTCCCTTCATCCAATTAATCTATTGACAATCCTTGTAATAGCAACTACTATGGCTTGAATGTGTCCCCCAAGGTTCATGTGTCAGTCAGAAACTCTACCTCAAATGTGGAAGTGTTGAGAGGTGAGGCTTCATGGAAGGTGTTTGGGCCATGGGGACATTTCTCTCATGAGTGGATGAATGCCATTATCATGGTAGTGTGTTTGTTATCATAGGAGTGGCTTCCTTATAAAAGGACAAGTTCAGCCATCTTTGCCCACCCCCTCTCCCACTCTCTCTCTCATCCTCTCTTTGCTCTTCCACCTTCTGCCATGGGATGGCAAAGCAAGAAGACTCTCACCAGATACTAATGTCTTGATCTTGCCCAGATCAAGTTTCCAGTGTCCAGAATTTTGAGAAATAAATTTGTATTCGTTATAAGTTACCCAGTTCCACGTATTCTTTTCTAGAAGCACAGCATGGACTAAGACAGTAACCTTCTGTTCTTTCGTCTCCATATGAGTATTTCTCACCAACGGAGTGAGAGCAGAAAGTGACATGGCAACTTCCTTGCTAAGGCCTTCTCTGCCTTCTCCTTCGTGTTCCACTGGCTAGATCCATGGGACAACAGGGCCCTAGATGAAGGTAGCACCATTAGAAAAAACGAACTTACCTTTCCGAATATTGCACAAAAGTGAGCCACTGCTAACCAAGAACATATACCTCAAACTATTGTAGTTGTGTTATTGTTTATTTGGGGGACCTACTTGTTGCCACAGCTAGCCTACCATAATATACATGCTTACTATGCATCAAGCACTGGACTAAGCACTTTATATAAATTCTCTCATTTTCCCCTAAGAATAAGACTATAAGGAAGATATTATTACTATTCCTCTTTTACACAAAACAAAACTGGAGTCTGCATAGTTCAGGAAACTTATGCAATGTCACAAGTAAGTTTCGGAAGCAGCATCCAACCCAGGATTACCTGATTCCAATGTCCCATTCTTAACTCACACTAGATGGCCACTTCCCATTATAATAAATGAAATCCAGTAATTTTAAGAATTAAAGTTGAGGTGCTATGGTTTCTCTGCCTTTAGATTCACTTGAGAGATGTATTCAACATTTTGGCTTTTTAAGTCACTGCAAATCTAGTTTACATGATATCCCCCTCACTCTGAGTATTGGCAGAAATAAACATAAAGCTGAAATAACTTACATTTCACCGAACAAATGTTTAAGGAATGATATTTGCCAGGTACTCCCATAGACATTGGGTACATAACTGTGAAACAGAGACACTGGCAAAGAGATAATATTAGAGTAGAGGGATAGGGAAATTAAAAAAAGGTATTAATTGCTCATAAAAATTCTGTGAAATGGTGAGAGTAGACATTATTATCCCATTTAATTAAGAGGAAATTGACACACATTATTTAAGATTAGTCCAATCTCATACAGTGACTAATGATAGAACCAGAAGTAAGATCCTGGTCACCTGATCACAGATATCCCAAATAATCTACTTCAAGTAGGGTAGGGACAAGGGAAAAGGATGTTCATGAGACATGAGCTGTACAGCTTTTTTGTTTATTTGTTTGTTTGTTTGTTCAATTTAAATTTTTTATTATACTTTAAGTTTGGGGTACATGTGCAAAACGTGCAGGTTTAGCATAGGTATACATGTGCCATGGTGGTTTGCTGCACCCATCAACCCGTCATCTACATTAGGTATTTCTCCTAATGCTATCCCTCCCCTCAACTCCCCGACAGGCCCCACTGTGTGATGTTCCCCTCTCTGTGTCCATGTGTTCTCATTGTTGAACTCCCATTTATGAGTAAGAACATGTGGTGTTTGGTTTTCTGTTTCTGTGTTAGTTTGGTCAGAATGATGATTTCCAGCTACATCCATGTCCCTGCAGAGGACATGAACTCATCCTTTTTTATGGCTGCATAGTATTCCGTGGTGTATATGTGCCACATTTTCTTTATCCAATATGTGCCACATTTTCTTTATCCAGTCTATCATTGATAGGCATTTGGGTTGGTTCCAAGTCTTTGCTATTGTGAACAGTGCCACAATAAACATATGTGTGCATGTGTCTTTATAGTAGAATGATTTATAATCCTTTGGGTATATACCCAGTAATGGGCTTGCTGGGTCAGATGGTATTTCTAGTTCTAGATCCTTGCGGAATCGCCACACTGTCTTCCACAATGGTTGAACTAATTTACACTCTCACCAACAGTGTAAAAGCATTCCTATTTCTCCACATCCTCTCCAGCATCTGTTGTTTCCTGACTTTTTAATGATCACCATTCTAACTGGCATGAGATGCTATCTCATTGTGGTTTTGATTTGCATTTCTCTAATGACCAGTGATAATGAGCCTTTTTTCATATGTTTGTTGGCTGCATAAATGTCTTCTTTTGAGAAGTGTCTGTTCGTATCCTTTGCCCACTTTTTGATGGGGTTGTTTGTTTTTTTCTTGTAAATTTGTTTAATTTCTTTGTAGATTCTGGATACTAGCCCTTTGTCGGATGGATAGATTGCAAAAATTTTATCCCTTTCTGTAGGTTGCCTATTCACTCTGATGATAGTTTATTTTGGTGTGCAGAACCTCTTTAGTTTGATTAGATCCCATTTGTGTATTTTGGCTTTTGTTGCCATTGCTTTTGGTGTTTTAGTCATGAAGTCCTTGCCCATGCCTATGTCCTGAATGGTAATGCCTAGGTTTTCTTCTAGGGTTTTTATGGTTTTAGGTCTTACATTTAAGTCTTTAATCCATCTTGAATTAATTTTTGTACAAGGTGTAAGGAAGGGATCCAGTTTCAGCTTTCTGCATACGGGTAGCCAGAGCTGTGCAGGTTTTAAGGAACTACTGCTGGAATGATATTAAGATATGTATAAGATTTTAAGCCAAACATTTTCATTTTTTCATATGAAAAGACAAAGAGTATGAAATTGCCCTAGCCATGTAGCCACATAGAGAGTAGCAGAGAGATCTGCTGTGAGTTGTGCTGGAAAGGTCTTTCTACATAATGTAAAACCAGCTTTGCAGGCTGCAGCAGCCAGTTCCTGCGAATGCATTACAGCATGGCTGATTCACAGTGCTTAATCCTCAGCTTCTAAACCCACAGATCTATTTAAATAAACTCCCAATTCTTTTTTATTTGCTACATTTACAATGCAAGGTTTACTTTCAGAATGGGAAGGAATACCTAATACTCCCTCAGAGGGCTCTTTCCATTCTAAAATATAAGACTTGCATAGCTGTGTTTCAGAAGTAATTGATTACCGGAGTAGATACATTCACAATTCAGTCATATTGGCCCCTGTTTTTTTTTTTTTTTTTTTGGCTCCTTGGGGGAAAAAAGTCACATGGCCAACTGATTTCATGCCCATCTGCAATGCAGACAAACATATTTTTATTTTTTAAAGCAAAACAAAATGGTCTTCCTGAGAAACGTTTAAGGATCCTTTCAAAATGGTCACAAATATTTGCAGCATTAAATTGCCAAGCTGCATTATAGATACTTCTGAACTAAATTTACTATTTCCTAGATAGCTGAAATAAGAAATTAGAGAAATATGTAGGAAGAATATTCTTTCTTTATAAGTACTTTATATAAAGCCAATCATGCAGAGACAGATATGGCATCTATATATGTGAATTCATTTATTAATATAAAATAAAAGCCTGGTGAGTGAAATTACATAGTATACTCCCCTTGCCTTTCATCAAATTTTCAAACAGATGGTGCCTTTCTTTTCTATGTATGATCTGCTCAAGTGTCAAGTTAACCATTTAAAAAATTTGCTTTTCATAACAAGTCTTTTTTATTTAGAACTTTGTCATCAGTTTATAATTATTTTTCTTTTTAAAAATCTTTTTATTTTTAATTTTTGAGGTTACCTAGTGGGTTTATGTATTTATGGGGTACATGAGATGCTTTGATATAGGCATGCAGTGCATTTGTTTCTTCTTTCTTGTTTATTCTTTTAATTTTTTAATTTTTAATTTTTGAGGGTACATCATAGGTTTTATAATTATTTTTTCAAAATTCAATCATAAAAGAAATACATATACTGGGGTTTCTCAGTGTTAACACTATTGACATTTGGGGCTGAAAATTTATCATAGTGGTGGAGGGGGCTGTCTCATCATGCATTGTGGTATGATTAGCAACATTAGAGATCTCTACCGACTAGGTTCCAGTAGTACCCTCCCCTCAGTTGCGAGTTGTCACATGTCAAAATATCTCCAGACAGTGCCAGTTGTTCCCTAGAGCAGGTAGAGGGCAGGGAGCAAAATTGCTGCATTAAGAATCACTGACATACACCTATGTCAGCTATGGAGCTCAGTGCGGTTTTCTTGTTCACCACTGAACACCAAAACATGCAGCAATTTATCATGCAGCAAAAATGCACCCAAGAAATACAATGGCTTAGAAGCAGGTCTAACATTGAACAGAATATGTGCAGACAAATTAATATTCATCCTGTGTGTTCTCCATAGGCCTGAGGTCCAATTTAGTCTCAGCCATGACCCAGAGGAATGCGAAAATGTCTAGATTTTAGAATATCTTTGGCTCCTTCCTGATTCAAAGTTAACTGGAGAGACTAATTTACCCTCCCCTCAGGCAGTTTAGGTATTCTTTGAAAGGGCCTGACATGGCCTCAGGAACTCTATCAGGAGTAATGCCTCATAAACATACACTGAAATAAAACTATAGGTTATAAGAAAAATTAGGCATAAAATACTTAAGATTCTGAGTTGTCCTTGAACTTCCTAGTTGGCTTGTTGATTCATCATTTATCAAGTGGGTGCATCCCATGTGCCAGGCATGGTGTTAGACACAGGAGATACAAAAAAGGAGTAGGATACTATCCTGCTTCAGAGAGATGAATCTGGTGTCTGGAAAATAAGAAGCACTATCATCTATGAAGGCCCTATAATGGGGCTTCATGTAATACTCACAAAGTCCAGAATAGTAAATATCATCCACATTCTTAAAAACAAGGAACTAACATTCAAAGCTGTCAAGTAATTTACACAATTTTACAGAGCTAGTAAGTGTCAGAAATCACATTTGAAGCCATATATGTGTTACTGAAACACCAGAAATTTGGTATATGTCTGGTTGCATGCTGCACAGAAAGCCAATCACTGAGACAATGAGTATTGCCAGTAAAGAGTATTGTTGCCGGACTTCAGCACCTGAATAAAGCCTCTTCCTTAGCAACAGTCATCTCAGTGATTGGCTTTCTGTGTATATAGGAAATGAACCCAGACCAAACCCCTGCTGTTTCAATAAGAGATTTTGGTTCCTGGACCAGTAATGCATTGCTTATGGTTCACTGCCATAGGCCAGGAGAGTCTCAGAAGCCCTTCTAAGCAGCTGTCCACCCATTTTTAGCTGTAGGTGAATTTCAGTCTCTCTCTGGCCCTGCCACTGCCAGCCCTAACCATGTTCCTGATTGCCTAGGAAGAATGGTTTTTAACATTTGTCACCTGCATCTGCATCAAATGGGTGAGGGTCTTTTGTGGGCCCAGACAGCAGGATCTGCTCCTCTCAATTTGGGAAATTCCAAAGGAATTTCTGTTTGCAGGTTAAACAAGCTCAACCAACTGAGAGAGGAAAGCACCCCAACTGTTTGAGTTTGGACACTCTTGGGACTTTGTTGTTGCAGCAGTTAGATTGCATTTTGGTGATTGTTTGTTTATATGTGTGTATTCCCTCTAGTTATGGGAGAATTTGATAAACTGATATTCTTTTGTAACACCGTCTCACCCCAGTATTCTTTGGAATCTGGAGAAGTTTGGCCTTTCCATGGGCCTCATTTTCTGGTTGAATGGGAAAGCAAGATGGAGTTCCATGTATCCAGGCTTTTATGCTGCTGTTCTAACCAGAGTTGAGCTAGTTAGTACATGATGTTCTTCTGTGGTGTGGCCCCAGTGTTCTTTGGACTCTGGGGAGATATGCCCTTTAAAAATCAAAGTGCCATGGAAAGTGCTTTACCCAAAATTTTGGTACACAGCCTTCATTGAATTACCTATTGGAGCAAACAGAGTTTAACCATGTGAATATGTCTGCAAGCTGCTGAGTTTATATTGCTATCTCATGACTAGAATTCTGAGGTAAAAGCTAGTGGATCTTTCTATGTGTATATATGTGTCTGGATGTTCCATATTATTTTTACCTGGCAACAAATTGACTTATAAATGAAAGAATGCTTGTACATTAAACAAATAAGTCCAAGAATTTTTCAAGTTCGTGTGACTTGAGTAGATCTCTAATATACCAGCTGGCTTTAAAATTATTGATAAAATTCACATAAAAATGCTTTGAAATTGGCAGCATACAGTTTTGTCTGGGTTTTGTATTTGTCTCTGCTGGATATTTTGAGACATCAGAGTTTGGAAGAGAAAGTTATAAAACTATAAGCCCAGCCAAAACTAATACAATCTCCATTTGTGTGAATTTCTTGACAAATAAGACTCATTTACTTTTGTTGGTTTAATAAAAGTAGCTGAATCCTCTGAGCTATTGGCAAAAATCCCCCTGCATTTAACTTTAAGGTTCTTGCTTAGGTAAACATCTAATATTTATAGGCTATTAAAAATTATTTACAAGGAAGTAACTTGAAATGATAACAAGTTTTGCTTAATATCTCAGTTTTCAGAAGAAATCTAGACAAACTGTTAAAAAATAAAAGAAGTGAGTGCATGTAAAAGGGATACGTGCTTATAGGTAAACTTTGCGTATAATTTAAAATCTTAAAATTATTTTTGATGCTCCTTGGATATCTGGGTCACTTCCAATTAAGAAAGGATTATGATATGGGGAAACATGTTTCTAAAAACTGTGGAATGGTTTTCATCTGTAAAATACTGATATTTGACAGATGTTTCAGGATTTTCTTGCTTCTCAAAGAATATCAGTTTATTCTTAAGGTTACTAAGAATAAGAATTCTAGTTAATATATAATTCTGTATGTAAAATGTGCCAAAGAAGATATGTTATTATTGACAAAAATTTCTACTTATATATATTTATATTAAACTATTGATTTTCTTAGTTTCTAATGGAAGGCTTGTAATTGGTTCTGTGGATACTCATTTTGTGTCCTATGCATTTCCAACAATTCATCATTTGCTCTATTTATCTAAACTTCCTAAGCTACCTTTGTGAAGCCTCCAAAATACAGTAAAGCATACCAGCCATTTAAAACTGGATTGGTTTTGCTTACCTCTGATAATCTAGAGAGCTACAAGAGCATCAAGGTTTTCCTCCCTCAAAATAAAAGACTTATTTTTACAAGTTCTAAACATAAATCATACATTATTTATTTTGTTAATTAGAAAAATAGGTGAGAGTAGGCCAGGCGTGGTGGTGACACCTGTAATCCCAGCACTTTGGGCGGCCAAGGTGGGCAGATCACAAGGTCAAGAGATCAAGACCATCCTGGCCAACATGTTGAAACCCCGTTTCTACTAAAAATACAAAAAGTTAGCTGGGCGTGGTGGCATGTGTCTGTAGTCCCAGCTACTCAGGAGGCTGAGGCAGGAAAATCACTTGAACCCAGGAGGTGGAGGTTGCAGCGAGCCGAGATGGCGCCACTGCACTCCAGCCTAGCAACAGAGCAAGACTCTGTCTCAAAAATAAAAAAAAGAAAAAAAAAAAAGAAAAATAGGTGAGAGTAGAAATGTTTAAATGGTGTTTTTTCTAAGGTAATTCATTTTGATCAATAACTTCCATTGGTTTCAGATCTTTTCCTTTAGGTAATGAGAAAAAATTGTGATACGGGTACAAAGTTTTAATATTCAGCAAAGATTGGCCTTGTCCTTAAGAAAATTATATTGACTCGGATTTCCCTCAAATTACTTTAATTGTGTTTACCATTATTATAATTAAGTAGAATCCATCTGGATTGAATAATAATAAAAAATGAGATTTTTAGTGATCTTTGATCCCAAGCATTTTATCACTGTTGGACCTTCATATATATATTTAAAAACAAAATGTTTTCAAGTGTTGTACTGGTGTAAAGATTCTAGTGGTAAAAATTACCTAATCAGTTTTCAGCACTATATCTAGAATCAATCTTAGCAATGTGTGACACTCTTTTAAACAGCTAAAAAGAACTTATTGTGCACTTGTTCTTACTTTGTCCCTGTTTTGTGGTACATTATTTAAGTAAAAGGAGATCATTTATCCTCATACTAAATTTCCAAAACGGATATTTACCATTACCGTTTTTGTAATGAAGGAGAGAAAAATTAATCGTCTTGCTTTGATAAGTTTGGCATAGGACCTCTGTTTTTGATGCTTTTGGACACTAGAATGCCAACAGTTAGACATATGCAAGAAGTAACCTCACTACTTTAATACAACGGTTTAAAGTGCTGCAGGCAATAACCAGTAGACACCAAATAACAGTGTTTTAATTTGTGACATATTAGCTATTTTGATCAAGTATTTTGAGCCTTTTAACATCTTGAATAAACATCCTATTAATGAAGCCTTTTGACTTCTGGGTCTGAAAAAGACACTGACTCCTGCTAAATCTTGAACATTGACTCCAGTCAGAACCTTGTCTTCAGACCTGGGAGAAGGTGACACCAAAATGAATTGCTTTCGTGAGACACAGGGCCAGAAATTAAAGCTGTTCAATCCTTTGAGGTCCAGGGACTACTGTAAAAGAGGTGGGCACACGAGATTTTAAGAGCCGATTTTGACAGATAAAATTAGTTCAGGTATTCCAAATCAAGGATGGGCACACAATGCCCAAACAGCTGACAAATTAAGAAATGTTACCTCTCTAAATTCTTTAATTCAAATGAGTTTAACAAAATGCTTATGTTTTGTATGGCTAATTGCTACAAGTCAATATCTAAGACCAGGATTCAATTCTACAAACTTACTTTTCAGCTTTTGGTTTTGGGCTCTTAAAATGCTTAAAGGGTTTTCAGGGTTAATGAGTGCCTGCCCATCTCCATCCTGTCTGGCCTAAAATGTTTACTTGGCTATAAGTCTTTTGATTCTAAGTCCCTTTACCACAGGGGTCCCATTAAGGGACAGGATAGACCTGGGGCAGGTAGCCACATCACCCCAACAATAATATGGGACAAAATAAAAATTTAGCTATTGATGCTGACTCTGGCAAATCTTGCCAAGGAACTGAGGAATGTAAACTTAAATTAAAATCCTAAGCTCCATGATGACTAAGTGAACCCACGTATGGTCAAGAAGACCCCAGAAAAAACTAAAACTGAATTGCCAGCCATGATGGGATGGGAGGTCAGACATGCCTTGTTATATCCTCTTCCTTTTGGAGTCTAGACACAACAACTGAATTACAGGTGTCACATTTTCATTCCTCATCCCATTATTCCACAACACCATTCCTCCGCATGAAGCAGCCAGAAAGATCAATGACCAGATTCCCCATGACTGAGAAACGAGGAGAAGGTACTGAAACCAGCCCAATTATCCAATAGAATTTATGTTTAGTTTATTTTGAATAAACGTAGAAATTGACCCTCCAAGTCTTAACAATTGAGAAAGTTACATTTGTCTTATCTGAGTTCCTTTCTCAAGAAACCAACCATCAGGCTTCCCAGATTGTTAAGGAACTGAAATTTCCAGGTCACTGCATCCAGACAGTAAGACTTCGGACCTCTCATTCATCATGACTACTTCCTTACCCCTCTCCAATTCCTGTTTTCCTAACTGACCACCTGCTTCCTGTTTACCAACTCCTATTCCTTACCCCTCTAATTCGTGTTTTCCTGCATGTAACTACACTCCTTTTCCACTATGTAAACCCCCAATTTTAGTTGGCTGGGGAGATGGATCTGAGACTGATCTCCCATCCAATGCAGCACCCAATCAAGCCTTCTTCCCTGGCAATGCTTGTTGTCTCAGTGATTGGCTTTCTATGCAGTGAGCAACAGGACCTAGCCCAAACCCTTGGTGTTTCAGTAACACCTTCACCCGTGAAGTCATATTGTTTTTCCTGATACCTGCCCAGGCTCTTTTGTAGGTGCCAAACCACTAAAATTACTATTGAGGACCTAAATTTTTCAAATCTCTTTCCTCGGGTATCACCCAAAATATTTTTTTACATCATATATTTTTTAACATTGATATTAAAAATCTTTGAACATGCACTTAAAGGTCAGAAAGGATATAAATTCTGGTGTATTATAAATATGATATTTTAATAAAACTGATGTTACTTTTTTTTCAATGTGTCCAATGTTATCTAAATTTCATCCATCTTGATTTCTACCATCACCCACTTAAAAAAGTAAAGTAAAAGGTCAGGCTGGGCATGGTGGCTCATGCCTATAATCCAGGCACTTTGGGAGGTCAAGGCAGGAGGATCACTTGAGCCCAGGAGTTTGAGACCAGCCTGGGCAGCATGGCAAAACCCCATCTCTACAAAAAATAGAAAAATTATCCAGGTATGGTGGCATGCACCTGGAGTCCCAGCTATTCATGAGGCTGAGGTGGGAGGATTGATTAAGCTCTGGAGGTCAAGGCTGCAGTGAGATGTAACCATGCCACTATACTCCAGCCTGGGTGACAGAGGAAGACCCTGTCTCAAATAATAATAACAATAAAGTGAAAGGTCAAATTACAAATTGGGAAAGAATATTTGTTAAATATATCCCATTCAAAAAATTAATATCCTAATATATAAAGAGATTTTATAAGTAGGGAAAAAATCCAAATCCAACAGCTCTATAGAAAAATGGGCTATAGAAATGAACATAATGATTCACAGAAAAGTAGATCACAATGCAAATGGCATTTAAACATATGAAAAGATTATCAGTCTTGCTCATAAGATAAATGCGTATTAAAACTACACAGAGATTCCATTTCTCATCTATTAGATGAGCAAAATGCCAAAACTTTAATAGCATTCTCTTTTAGCAAGAGGAAAGAGGCACTTCATGCACTGCTGGTGGGAATGCAAACACGGCATAACCCCTATGAAGGGGAATTTGATAGTATCTGGCAGAGCTCCCTGTGTATTAATCCCTAGATCCAGAAATGCATTCATTTCACTTTCCCAAAAATGCAGAGACAAAAATGCAAAAAGACAGATGCATACTACATTGTGGCATTATTTGTAAAAACAAAAGACCTAAAAGAGTCAAACATATGTCAGCAAAGGACTGCTTGGATAAATTATGGCATATCCATGCAATGGAGTGCTAAGGTGTTTGAACAAAGAAATAAATGTTCCTGAACAAAGAAATAAAGATTATCTCTATGTACTGCTATGGAGTTGACTCAGATGTATTGTTGATATACTTTGGATATGTGTCCTCGCCCAGATCTCATGATGAATTGTAATCCCCAGTGTTGGAGGTGGCATCTGGCAGGAGGTGACTGGATCGCGGGGGTGGATTTCTCATGGATAGTTTAGCACCATTCTCTTGGCGCTGTTCTCATGATGGTGAGTTCTCATGAGATCTGGTTGTTTAAAAGTGTGTAGCACCTCCCTTCTTTTTGTTCCTGCACTGGCTATGTGAGATGCCTGCTCCCCCTTCTCCTTCTGCCGTGATTGTAAGTCTCCTGAAGTCTCCCCAGAAGCCAAGCCAATGCCAGCATCATGCTTCCTGTATAGCTGCCTGTGGAACCATGAGCCAATTAAACCTCTTTTCTTTATAAATTACCCAATCTCAGGTATTTCTTTATAGCAATGTGAGAATGAACTAATACAATTCTTAAATGAAAAGATCAAGAGGGCGAGAAGGAATGTACAGTGTATTATAGTTTAGGACAGAAGGAATACTTGTATGTGTATTTATAACACACATATGCTATATATAATTTTAAAACAACAATAGAAGGATAGTCTAGAACTTGTTTTCAATGGCTGCCTATTGAAAGAGCAAGGAAATGGGGTGGAAGGAATAGAGATAGAAGCTAGGACTCATTTTGTATTACATATTTGAGTTTAGAACCACTAATATCTTACAGAATTATAGAACAATATTAAATTTTTAAAAATCCATAAAAAATAAAAGTGAACAAAATTAAGCTAAATATGTATCCACTTGGTGATATAACCATACAGAGAAGAAGTTGGTGTGATTTGCAAAAATGAATATTAACTGTTTCTGGTACTTATGTTGGGTAGTAATAATGTTGGTTTTATCATTCTGAAACCCGTGTGCATATGTCATGGCATGAAACCATGACTATTATATGATATTCTACCATCCCTAGTGTTTTTTGAGAACCAGGATTATCACTACAGGAAAAGAAAAGACAGATATATGATTACAGCAGAGAAGTACACTGTAGTACTAAATTTAAATTGAAATCATGAATATAAACTCATGATTATTTTGTTTTAAAAATGCATTCATACACACATGTACATTTCTTCTATCTATCTAATGAAAAGGCTTAGAAACAATGACTAGTGTAGTAGCAATGAAATCCCCAGTTGTGGTTTCAAAATTCCATTTTGACTAAAAGGAAAGAGAACTCCTTGGAGAAATGACTCATTTCAGGAATAGAAAATGTTTATGATGATCCTGAAAGGTCTTATCATATGTAAAATCCTGGAAGCTATTAATAATTACTGGGGTCATGTAATTTTTTATTAGGGTCAGGATCCAACTTCAAGAGGCTCTCATTGACCAAAGATGGGAAACTTTAAGAAAAAGAACTGTATTACCAGTAATGACTTAAAGCATATCAAATATGTTTAAATCCATTAGTTTCTAGTGCCACTAAAAGCAATAACAACTAATAATTCACCACTAGAGGATCTCAGTGGATAAGGTCATTATTTTGAAAAATGGTAAATGAAAAGAATCAAGCATGAATCCTTCCTTTCCAATATGAATTGTACCAAGGCATAACCAAATAGTAGATGGGAGAAGTTATTAAATTTAGAATAATTAATAGAATATACTAATGATTAATTCAAATATACTGCACTAATTCTGTATATTACCATTTGCAATTCTTGAGAAAATAATCGTTCTAGGCATCGATTGACTCCAGCTGCTAACATCACAAAAAAGAAATAACCAGATATTAGATGTCTCTTAATGAAAGAAGGCAGCACCATTTGTGAAGTAGTTTTACCTAAAGATATTGAACCACAGTCTATTTGTGCTTTTAGATGCAACTATCAATTTATAGAAAACACGGAGGATAAAGAAATATGTTAAATGCAATCATCAAAGTCCAGTCTGTGTGAAATTTTAGAGAAAACACAATCTAATTTCTTCAACAAATAATTTAGTAAGGAAAAATAATTAAAAGAGAGAGAAAACTTGAGGTTGTGTGTGAATGTGAGAGAAGGAGGGGTAGGTGGAAAGAGAGAAGTAGTCAAATCCATAAATTAAAAGACTTTAGAGCCATATAACTAATTTTTATGTGTGGACTTTATTTGAACTCTGATTTAAACAAACTTAAAAAATCTGGGTTAGAAATATAAGCACTATCCTGGCTAACACGGTGAAACCCTGTCTCTACTAAAAATACAAAAAATTAGCCGGGCGTGGTGGTGGCGGGCGCCTGTAGTCCCAGCTACTCGGGAGGCTGAGGCAGGAGAACAGCGTGAACCCAAGGGGCGGAGCTTGCAGTGAGCCGAGATCGCGCCACTACACTCCAGCCTGGGCTACAGAGCGAGACTCCTTCTCAAAAAAAAAAAAAAAAGAAACAAAGAAAAAAAAGAAATATAAGCACTGACTGGATATTTGATTATACTAAAAATTATTGATAATTGTAGGTATCACAATGACATTGTGGTTATGTTTTTAAAATGTCGTTATCTTTTAGAGATATATACTACAATTTTACTGATGAATTGACACAATGACTGGAATTTGCTTCAAAATAATGTAGGTAAGGGAGATGTAGGTGGAAGTGTAGATCAAACAGTATTGGCATGAGTCAGTAACTATGGCAGCTAGATAATGTGTACGTGAGGGTTCATGGCTACTCTTCTATCTAGTCTTGCTTCTGTTTAAAAATTTTCACAAGAAAAAGATGAAAACATCCACTAACAAGCTTGTTTTAAACAGTTTTAACAGTTTTTAACAGGTGCCTTTTCTTAAAATCCATTCCCGTTGCCCATCAGTATTTTGTCCTAATGTAATGAAAATCAATAAAAAGCATTTTGTTGATCACCAATTTCTATTTCTACAACAAAAATAAGTATATAAAGATAGATTTTTAATCTTTAAAATTTTCTTGCTGTGATGAGGTTCTAAGTGTTTCTTCCATGTTTAACAATTATTTGTTGTAATTATTGATTACTGATAATACATAATTGATTAGAATTTTAAAAATAAACATGACATTTGTTGATAAATAATTATCAAAGGTAAAAGCACAATTTTTAAAAATGCATCTTTTAATGTGGTAAGGAAAGAATAGGGAAACTTAATTAAGGGAGGCTTTATGTTTTTAACTGTTCTTTTGTTTGGTACACTAGGCCAATATATAAAATGTAATTAGAATCCAACTTGAAGTTTGAAGTCTAGCCATAATCTAACAAAGAAAGTTTTCAGGAAAAATCCTCAGATTAGTTTGTATTTTAAAGTTTGTCTTTATCTTTTCTTAAAAATTAAGCAGATAGGAGAGAAGCAGAAAATCAGGTAGGAGGGAGGAGAATAATAACACTGACTAAAGGATTTGCGTTGATTTGGGGACACCCTGGACCACCCTCCTGATTACAGTCTGGATTTGAATTCAATAAAACCTTCAGTATGCATTTCCCTATAGAACTTCACCTGGCAAGGAAGTCACAAAATTCTAAAGTGAGTTAAGGTTGCCAAATCCTTGGGAGTTGGAGGGCACATAATCAACAAGAACCTACCTAGAGAACTTTAAGATAATAAAATCTGGAATGAATTTTAACTAGGGATAAAAATCTAGAACAGCTACGGATCTCCTAAGACCATGTGGTCCAAACCTACAGTGGTAAGTAGCCTCAGAAGTCAATTAAAATTAGAACATAACAGATCTATTTAATGTCAGGGCCAAATAAATAAATGAGCAATTACTAAAGAAGTTGGAAGAAAATTCTAATTTGAAAATAATTGATAATTTTCACCACATCTCAGGAAGTTTAAGAATTTCCAAAAATTGAAATTGGCCCAATTTCCATATAGAAATGATATTTACAGGTTTTTGAATACACATAGAAATTGACCCTCCCAGTCTTAAAACTTGAAACTTATATTTGTCTCATCTGAGATTCTTTCTAAGGAAAGCAGCTCTCAGGCAAGGGATGGAAACTCACCAGATCACTCCATTTAGACAATGAGACGCCAGAACCCTTATTCATCATGATTGCTTCCTTACAGCTCCCTAATTGTGGTTTTCCCACACTTGTAGTTACATTTCTTCCCCCACTATATAAACCCCCCAGTTTCAGTTGATCAGAGAGATGTATTTGAGACTGATCTCTCATGTTCCTCTGCTGATGTCACCCGAATAAAAAGCCCTCCTCCCTGGCAATACTCACACTCTCTGTGATTGGCTTTCTGTGCTGCAAGCAATGGGACCTAGACCAAACCACTGGCATTTCAGCCACAAATGCATGGCTATATAAAAAGTATATGATTTTCCCTAGAAAAACAAAATGAAATGAGACATTTGCCCAATAAAAGTCACTTAGAATTTCAGATTTATATAAAATGTAAAAATTATTATTAAAAAATTCCAATACGGTGGGTTCAATAACTTGCATAAAATTAGGATGTGGTTGAAACCACCTTTGCAGAAGTTATAACAGTGAGAAAATTAAGACAGTGGAAGAGACCCAATCAAACCAACTCCATCTTGCCTTTAACCTCCAAACTGCCCTTGGTCATTCCTGGATGTGGGCCAGCCAACTTTGGGAGAAATTTGGTTTATGGTTTAAATGATAATACTGCTTCCCAAAACTAAACTGTCTTTATAAAACTAAAACATGGTCACAGGTTAGAATTATGAAAGGGGCCTGAATTCTGCTAAGATGTAGGCATAGTTAAATGATTGCCAGCCATTGTTCTGGAGGTCACATGATTTGTAACTTCCCCAATTACTCCTGTGAATAACATGACTATTGTAGAATCTGAAAGGTCTAAAATTGACCTTTTGAGATGTCTTTTCAGACTTTTGCATTGCTGAAGACCATATGAATACACCTGGACATGTGACTCATGACTCAACTGGTCCTGTAGCCCCTACCCAGAAGCAAACTCAGTGCAGGAAAATCATTTTCCACACCCAATTACATCCCCAACCAATCAGCAGCACCCATTCCCTAGTCCTGACCTGCCTAACTACCTTTAAAAAACCCTCACTTCCAAAGTTTGTGGGAGGCTGATTTGAGTAGCAATAAAACTCCAGTCTCCCATTTAGCTGGTTCTATGTGTATTAAACTCTTTCTCTATTGAAGTTCCCCTGTCTTGATAAATTGGCCCTATCTGGGCAGTGAGCAAGATGAATCAGTTGCTCAGGTGATTATGTAGTCATTTCCAAGTATGGGAGCAGCAGTTAGGGAAGATAAACCAAGAAACAGAGGTAAGGTAATCTCATAAGATGATACATTAAGTATCTAAATTTATGCTCAATTTCAAAGTCTTAGATCACCTAAATTTCAAAACATCAATTTAAGGAGACACTTCATCCAACCATTCATAACCTTTAACACTACCAGCTAATATTTGAAACAACTAGAATAAGTAAACCACTGCAATACAGGAAGAAGAAAATAGCAGATTCACATACTGAGAAACTGATCTCTATTATTCAAAATCAATTATTTTGACAGATTTGTAAATTAAGCCTAGGAATATTTTCTCTCAAACTCCTGCTTGGTAAATTGCAAATGCAATTAGTGGAAATGCATTCAGATTGACTTGAATGAAGTGAATGTCAAAAATAAGTAGACAGCTAATAGTTTTATTACTGTCTAGTTCTTCTGAAACTCAAAGGCATTTTTAATTACCAAAGTGAAATGTTCCATGATGTTACAAAAATCTTTGAAGTGAGACCAGTTTAAAGTATAAAACATTTGTTTTTAAAATGTTTCTGACTTTCAAAAAACTCTCCAAGAAATTAGGAAATTATGTAAATATGCAAAACATATCAACAATATTTAGCCCTCAAACTTAAAAAAATGCTTTGTTGGCATAAACTCATTAGAAAACAAATAAGAGTTAATGTTTTAAAGAAGAACAACATAGATTATAAAGTAATTTCCAGCCCTGAAAATTTTCTTGTGCTACATGAAGATATTGTGGAAATGGCTGTGCCTTGCTAATTCCCTGACAAAGAGCTGAGAATCTGATCCTCCAGAGGGACAGAATTCCCATTATCACTTGAAATTGAGACTAAATGAGGTAATAGATATGCAATACCTTTGCATTTTATTAATGCCTATACAAATATAAGGTACCATCATTGATAGTACTAGAAGTCAAATTACCAAAAACATTTGTTTCTAAAATATTTTTGACTTTCAAAAAACACTCCAAGAAATCAGAAAATTATACAACCTTTCAATTTCAAATTATTTCAACGCCAAAGAAGGTCCATGCAGAGATGCAAGAAGAGAACAAGAATTAGACTGGGCTAAAATAAAATGAATTAATTATCAGGTGTACTTTGGTGAATTGAAGATAATCAAAATGTGGAATGCAGGAAGTGTGCAATTCAGAGCGCTGAAGATGGGAACAATTCACTGTAGACCCTTGACTGACTGCTTATAAATCATGGTCAGAGTGCTCCTAACTGATTTCACCTGCATTTTGAGATCAGCCCTGACCTAGAGTGACCCTAGGGAAAGAAGTAGATTGGAGTTATTTCTTGAGATTTGGACCCAGAGACTCCTGAAGTGCCCTCAAGAGCCACTAATAGAATGTGAATGGGTTTCTCAGTGTCCATACACTTAACAAGTAATAAAAGTAAAGGGGCTAAAGTGGGACCGAGAAGAGGGCAGCTGCAGAGTTGGAAGCTTCAAATCCTTTCTTTCCTACATAATGATACATTTCAGGCATCCAAGTGGATGCCCGAAATT
Organism: Pan troglodytes; assembly: GCF_028858775.2. Taxonomy (NCBI): domain Eukaryota; kingdom Metazoa; phylum Chordata; class Mammalia; order Primates; family Hominidae; genus Pan; species Pan troglodytes. The sequence goes on from NC_072412.2 coordinate 32,638,768, forward strand.
GTGCATAGTACCAACCCCTATATAAACTATGTTTTTTCCTATATGTACCTACCTATGATAAAATTAACTTATAAATTGGGCACAGTAGGAGATTAACAACAATATCTAATTATAAAATAGAACAATTAAAACAATATACTGTAATAAAAGTTATGTGAATGCAGTCTCTCTGAAAATATCTTACTGTACTGTACCACTGTAAATTCAAACCCTGGAGAATGAAACCGCAGAGAAGTGGGCACTACTGTCCTCTTTCCATCTTTCCTTATTGATGCTTTTTTCCAATATGTGATTTGCATGGCTCACGTCCTCCACTATTCTGTTTACTGACACACTTCTTTGCCTCATCACAGCCACTCCTCTCCCCTAACGACTCCTCTTCCAAAACACAAGCTCTTGTGTTTGAACACTGCCTGCCTTTTGCCTGCAGAAAGAAAAGCAGTGCCTTCAAAAGAGTACCTCCACAGTGACCTGTTAGGACTTTTATGACATAGGGAGAGCAGTTCCCCATTGACCTTTAAAAAGTTTCCTCCACAATAAATTGTGCTGCCTGCCATATTGCATCATTGAAAATATGACATTTTCTATTGGAGAACAAGTTACTCAAGCCAAATCATTTTTCTAAACTCACCGTAGCCTGGAATAACCATTTATTATTAAAACAATGACCTTTTAGAAAGTATGGTTATCGGTCTCTGTCATATTGTTTGAGCACTCCCAAGCTCTATGACCTTGGGCAACTTAACCTCCCTGAGCCTTGGTTTCTTCAACTAGAAAATGTATCACAAAGTTGTTGTGAAGATCAAATGAAATCATCCATGTAAAGCTCTTAGGACTCTTTTAGCACAAAGTAAGGAAAATCTTAGCAGCTGCTGATGCTGTTGCTGTAGTTGTATTTATTATTGTTGTTGATTTTGTTACTATCATTATATGTGTAAAAGATATGCTTTTTTCATTTTCCCTGGGATCTAGTTAGTCCAGTTTTCACAATTATCATCTCACACACAGACATGGAAAAGAATCCAAAAGTTAAAAATATACAAAATTACTTTGGCTACATCCCTTATAAATGAGGAGACATTAGTATATTTTAAATAGTCTGTGAAAAGAAAAGAAAGGGGAAAAGTTTCAGAATGTGGATGTAGGATAAAGGCTCTAAAAGGAGGAGAGACATTCCCAAGACTCCGGGCTAGGGATGGAAGCATGTTATGAGAGTTTCATGAGATCCCGGTGCACTCACATCATTAGAAAGCTTTTAATTTGGGCAACTTCATAATCTTCCTTGTTCAAAAGTGTTAACTTTGGTCTATTGCAATGCCCTTACTCTCCTTAATACACGAGATTTTTCTCAATGAATTGCTTGCCTTGCCCTCCAAAGCCACGTTCCTCAATCTTACTTTCTCTTTTAGTTATCATCCACAAACTTCACCAAGCTTATACTTATGCTGCAGTGTGTGATCCATCTGACAGTCACTTCTTCACCTTTTGCAATCTGGCATACAGCCCATCACTCAATGAAAAATATTCTGTCTGTGACCTCTTGCTCAGCTATGTCCTTGTATTTGTGAGCTCCAAAGGTCTGTTCTCTCAGTGCTGGTCTTCCAGGGCAGCTTCAAAGCATCTAATCCTCTCCTTCCCTTGGTGATACCATTCTTCCTTGGCTTCTATGATACTGCCCTCTCCTGGTTCTTGTTTGTGTGTCTCTGGTCACTGAGCCTTCCCCTCTAGTTCCTCTTCCTCTGCCTCTCCCTTAAGTGTACATATTCCCTAAGGTTCTGTCCTTAATCTTCCTCTTTCTCATTACTCCTTCCTCTAACTACAGTTTTCTTGATTTTGAAGACCCAGGCTGCCAAATCTCCATCTCCGCTAGCACGATTCCAGAGCTGCATCCAGAGGCCCACCTTAGAGGTCTACCATGCCTCAGCTCAAGAGTCCCCTCATCCAGGCGTGCTTCTCCTCGGTGCTTTATTTCTTAATTAATTGCACCTTCATCAACTCTACCTTTCCGATTTAGAAGCCTCAGTATTATCTTTGATTTGTATTTCTGTGTCAATCACAAATAAAATCAACAATCAAACCCAATTACTTCTGTCTACAACATCTTATTTCCAATATCTGGCTCTTTCCTCCTCAAAAATCTTCAATGGATCCCAATTGCCCCTCGAGAATAGAATGAAGATTTTTAAGAATGAGATCAAAATATTACTAGGCAATGATCTTCCTTTTGGGCGTGAATACTCATTATCTTCATGAATTCTATGCTTTTTCTTCTACCAGACATTTCCTGATCATACAAACACTTTCAAGCTTTTGAATCTTGGCACATGAAATTGCCCTAAACTGGAATATCCTTTCTTCTCTCCAACTACTGGAATCCTATCTATCTTTCAAGTTCAAATACCAACTTCTCTCTGTAGCCTTCTTTGATATTCACAGAATTCATCCCTCTTTATGCTGTGATCATATATGATTTTGTGTTAACACATTTAAAGCATTTAAGTCATGCTTATTAACACATTTTCTTTACCTGAATTTCAGACTCATATTTAATTCCCCAACAATCATCTCCACTGGGTTAACCCTCAAGTCCCTCAGATTCATTACACTCAAGTTGAACACACCCTGCTGACTGGACTTGGTCTTCCTGCAGTGTGCTCTCTGCTGGGAGTCACCCTTCATTCTTCCATCCCTTTCTAATTTCACACCCTGCCTAAATGATTCTAGCTTCTAAATATCTTTCTAAGGTATTCACATCTCTTCCCCCACTATTAATAAACTAGTTCATACCAGCATATTTTATTATTAGCTTTCTACCTCTGGTCAATGATTAATCAATTGATTAGAATCGCTAATAAAAAAAGATCAAGTGTCAGTTCAGGAAAATAAACATCAAGTTATATAATCTATATGTAGTCATATAGCCTTTATAGTTTTCTGCCTTCTCTTTTAACTTCCATAGGGCAACTCACTATAGTAAAGCCTTTTGTGTTATTAAGTTATCTCTTGGTAAACCAAGTTAAAAATTAATTTTGTGGTCCAGTATTCAGATATTTTTCTATTTAGTTATAATAAAAGCTAAGAAACCATCATATTATTCTTCATTTTCTTTCTCTGACCAATGTCTAATACATGACTTAGAGAAATTAAATGTTACTTTTATGTGGGTCAAGTCCAATCAACTAATAAAAAACAGGATATAGACATCTGAAAACAATGTACCTATTAAAATTTCCTTTTATACTTCTTTTCAAAGTGTTTAAATTGGAGTTTAATTGAAAGTATGAAGTAATTTACTTATCCAGCTTCTACGGCCAAAATGGAATGTGCTAATTTTATTAATCTGAACAATGGTGGCTTGCATTTGAAAAGCTCAAGAAACAGCGACGCACCATGGGGCTAATCACTTCAAGTTTTCTTTCTTTATCTCTGCCCATTTTGCTAGTTCTCATTATTTGCATGAAGACTCTCAGAGAATTACCAGACCAGAAATGTAACCCATTGTATTCCTTCTTCTAAAAGGGGTAGAAATCATTTTTGAGATCATTTTCAAAATTGGAACATTGCTGAAAGGAAAAAAATCAAATGGATCGATAACCTTGAGCTTAAGGAAGAACTGTATGTTAAGCCAGCAATGGTTGTGACATAAAGTAATAATATTACTCATTAAGTAAATTTTTTTAAAACTTTCACATAAGTTTAAATAACCACTAACAGAATTTTATCTGATACAATTATAAATGGAATTAATGACAATAGTTTACAACCTGATTTCAAAAATTTGTTTTTTTATGTGTTTTAAGGAATTCCACATGCTTATTTTGCGCTGGGGAATTAATTTGAAATAGCAAATTGAAGGATGCTAGTAGGTATGTACTATACTGATATGGACAGGAGACAGGGAAATACTGGGTAGAAGAAGGCAGTTCCCCGGCAAAGGCCCCACCCTCAAGCCTGGATACTCATGGCCCTAAATGAGAACAAATATTCCTGTTTTCGCGCTCCTCTTTGGTCCGCCACATCCCCTATCCTGCACCCACATAAACCCCAAATCCCAACCTCCAGAGCAGACCAGCAGGTGAGGACACAGGAGGCAAGCAGACAGAGAGCGGAACAACGCGGCAGAGAGAAAGAAGAGTAGGGGCATCTGGATGCTGAGAGGAGTTTGGCTGGGGGTGGTGCAAGAGGAGTTTTGCCTCCGGCCGCTGGGTGGCCCAACTCCAGGGGAAGATACCTTCCCACTCCATCCCCCAGCCCCCGCCCTTCCAGCTTCCCATCCAGCACACTGAAAGCCACCTCTACCACTCAATAAAACCTCACATTCATCCTTCCAGTCCGTGTGTGACCCAATTTTTCCGGGACACTGGACAAGAGCTCGGGATACAGGAAGCTGTCACACTGGCCCTCTGCCCTTGCGAAAAGGCAGAGGGTCCATTGAGCTGATTAACACTCAAGCCGTCTGCGGGTGGCCAAGCTGAAAGAGCTTTGTAACACTGAGGTTGCAGGCACCCACCATTAGACATTACCATGGGGCCAGAGCCCAAAGTGCTCGCCCTGGCCTCTGCACCTGCCCATCTGCATGCTCCTCCTCTCACAAGGGGTCTGAGCAGTGGGCAACCGAACAAGGGAGCCATACCCCTGTCTCATATCCTGTAAAGGGAATCAGGGAAGTCTCCCGTTTCAATACTATGTGTCCATGTGACCTGCTTATGACATGCTAGAGAATGTGCCAGTGGTAGATGGGCAGGCTGTTTGTAATGAAAATTAAAATGCAAGTTCTGTGCTGAACTGAACTGCTGAAAGGATAACAGACCTTGGAAAAATGCCAGGTATAAAACGGAAAACATTTCTCCATGGTATTTCTGGTACGTGGCACCACAGTAGACACTCAACAAATATTTTTGAATAAATGAATGTGAGGGCTGAGTTAGCTTAGGAGACATTAATATAAAATTGAAAACATTGATGATTTGATCATCTAAGATCAGAGCAGTCCCTTAAGAAAAGAAATCCCAAATCATGTATTAGGAGAGAACATGTTCTAATCTGGAAAATTTCAAGATTATTGTTTTGTTCATTTCTTTGTTTTTTTCTTTTTAAAATCCAATGAAAGGATTTAGCAAAAATTCCTAAAAGCCTATATGGTACATTTCATCAGTGATCTGTGAGATCTTGGGGGTTGAAAAGAAAGTACAAGAACTTAGCCTCACTCTGTTGTAGACTTTATAAAATACAATCAAGGATCGCTGTCTAAAACCACTTCTCATAAAAAAATGGTTTATAAACTTTATTTGCACATTACAACCTTAGAGATAAATAATAAAATGGAAATCTAGAGTCCAGCCTAATCTGTTTCTCCATTAAACCTCACACAATGTGATGAGGAGCTGTAGAGTTCTGAGGAATAAGGTTTGAAACCTATTGTCCCAGAGGATTCTTCTGAGGAACCTAAATGCAAGAACCTCTGGTAGTGAAATGATGACAATTGAATGTTTTCACTCACGTCCATGTGAAGAGACCATCAAACAGGCTTTATGTGAGCAATAAAGCTTTTCAATCACCTGGTGCAGGCGGGCTGAGTCCGAAAAGAGAGTCAGGAAGGGAGACAGGGGTGGGGCCATTTTATAGGATTTGGGTAGGTAAAGGAAAATTAGTCAAAGGGGGTTGTTCTTTGGCGGGCAGGGGTGGGGGTCACAAGGTGCTCAGTAAGGGAGCTTTTGAGCCAGGATGAGGCAGGAGAAGGAATTTCACAAGGTAATGTCATCAGTTAAGGCAGGAACAGGCCATTTTCACTTCCTTTGTGATTCTTCAGTTACTTCAGGCCATCTGGATGTATATGTGCAGGTCACAGGGGATATGATGGCTTAGCTTGGGCTCAGAGGCCTGACAGATATTGTAATAATACAGTTATCATTTACTGAATGTCTACTAGATCTAGGTACTTCGCAGAGCTTATTTCATTGATTCTGAGTTAAGTATTATGTCAGAGGCGTATGAACCAGAGCAACTCCATCTTGAATAGGGGCTGGATAAAATGAGGTTGAAACCTACTGGGTTGAATTCCCAGATGGTTAAGGCATTCTAAGTCACAGAATGAGATAGGAAGTCAGCACAAGATATAGGTCATAAAGACTTTCCTGATAAAACAGGTTGCAGTAAAGAAGCCAAACAAAACCTACCAAAACCAAGATGGCAATAAGAGTCATCTCTGGTCATCCTCACTGCTACACTCCCATCAGGGCCATGACATTTTACAGATGCCATGACAACGTCAGGAAGTGACTCTATATGATCTAAAAAGGGGAAGTATGAATAATCCACCCCTTGTTTAGCATATAATCAGGAAATAAACATAAAAATGGGCAACCAGCAGCCCTTGGGGCTGCTCTGTCTATGGACTAGCCATTCTTTTATTTCTTCGCTTTCCTAATAAGCTTGCTTTCACTTTACTCTCTGGACTCACCCTGAATTCTTTCTTGTGCGAGATCCAAGAACTCTCTCTTGGGGTCTGGATCAGGACCCCTTTCCAGTAACAATTATGTCTCTTTTTAACGAGAAAGCTGAGTTTCATGGAGGTTAAACTGCCAAAGTCACTCAAATGCTAAGTGCACTTTTGACTATTCAACTGCTTCAAATATGACACAACAAAAGAACAGGCATCTGTTACTGCATAGATTTTCTGAAGTATCCTCCTTCTGTCGAACAAGGTTCTGTGGTGCTGGGAGATGTACGGACTTCCAAGCAGGTTAAATTTTCCAGAGGGAATCAGCATTGTGTGTGATTAGGGGTGGAACAGCTAAAAAGTTTGCCATGATCACCTGAATTTTAGGAACCATAAACCCATTATCACAACAGAGCCTCCTTGTGGAACCAAGGCTCAGACACTCACACAACCCCTACTTTAGATTCAGGGATCTTGTCTGGGGCCTCATTTATCACACTCAACTATCCCAACCCCTCCAAAGTCCCAGAATGAACACAGAAGTGATCTCACGTGATCAGTAAAGCTGCTTATGCATTTGTCCAAACCGGTAGAACTATGCAACACAGTGAACACTAATGTAAACAATGGCTTTACTTCATAATAATGTATCATACTGATTCATCAATCATAGCAAATGCAGATAATAGGGCATACTAACATCTAAATAATAGGGAATATTAGTAATAAGTAATAAATAATACAGAACATTAACACCTAAAGAAAGATGTTAATAAGAGAGAAAACTGTGGGGGTGCGCAGTATTTGGGAATGCTGTACTTTCTGCTTAATTTTTCTGTAAACATAAAATTGCTCTAAAAATTAAAGTTTATTAGTTTTTAAAAAAGTAGCTATTTTCTGGATCAACTGTATAAAACAATGCATATCCAAAAGAAGACAAATATTAAAGTTAAGAAAATTCAAATCTAGGATTTACTCAGCCTCTAACTCTTCAGCCCCACACTTAAACTTGTACATTCACAGAAAGTGGCCAGTTGTTGGCTGCACCCAAGGTCAAAGGTAGGGCTGAGTGGAACACAGCTATGAAAAAAATCCACAGGTTGGTGCCAGGTTAATGACCTTTCTGATGAGACCGTAAACGACTTGGTGCGGGTTTCTCATCAGACAGAGTAGTAAACCCAAAAAGGCAAAACCACTTTGGGAACCCTGTGTTCATCAAGATATCTGATTACCCAGAGTTAGCTGCTCACTTCCAAGTTTCCTTTAAAACTGGGACAGAAAGCACTCCAATTCTTTCTGAACTGCAGGTCTAGTGTAGAAGCAGAGCAGATGCTTCCTTCCCATTTGACTTGAATGCCACCTTCTCAGTGCAACATTCACCAAACAACCACTTTAGAACTGCAAACCTTCACTCCGGCCACCCAGTATCCCCTTTCTGATGTTATTTCCACTCCACCCCCACCCGGGGCACTTATTGCCATTAATAAGCACACTACACATTTTACTTACTTTGTTTATTGTTTCCTCACCTGACTAGTCTAAATTCCAGGAGAGCCGTGATTTTATTATTGTGTCCTCAGCCCCTAAATGCAGTACCTTGCATTTAGCATGCTTCCCATAAATATTTGTTGATTCGAATGAATAAACCACCACTTGCAAGACGAAATGGGCGTGAAAAGGAATTATAATCAGAACAATCAGAGTTTAAGGCTCTCCTGCTCTACCTCCCCCACCTTTCTGCATGGGCTTTCCCGGCTTATTTTTGACACACTGCATTTGGTCGTTGTCTACTACCAGTGAGAAGATTGCTGAAGATAGAACAGTGGTCAACAGGATTGACTGTTAAGATTATAGTCCAGATGCAACTGGATGGAGGCTTCAGGAAAATAGCTTTTTGACCAAAAAAGCAGTACTTTTTTTTTTATTTCACTATAGCTAGCACAATGAGAATGACCAGTTGGCCACTTAGGACAATTGCCAAACAGAGAGATTATATGATACACTCTATAGAGGTCACAATGTCACGGTTTTCTTTGCTGCTGCACCAAAAAAAGAAATAACTAGTCCAGACCACTTACACACAGTAGAAAACATAAAAACAAATGCGCCCCCAAAAGACTCTACTTAGGGTTCCCACGACAAGTCTTCCAAAATCAACAGTGCGGTCTGTCTGAATGTTATCAATGCTCACTAACCATGCATTCCCATGACATGACTCAGTGACTCCATTTCCTGCCTACACTTCCGCTAGCTCTGGGCCTCACTGTGAGCTTGTCTGTCAAGTGTAGTAATGCCAGATACTTCTAGCTCCTACATGTACACCATAAAAATACTTCAGAAAATACGCAACACATGAGAATAATATCAGAAACCAATTTACTTCCCAATTTCATCCATTCTTGTGATTGTACCTGTCAATTAAAAAACTATTCAGAACTCTACCACATAAGGTTTTCTTAGACATCACTTAAGCCAATTATCATCTTAACCATTTTAAGTGGACAGTTCAGTGGAAATGTGGAATTTTGAACTTGTCTTTTACATTAGAGACTTGTTAAGAAAATGCTAACTTATCAAATAATATGAGCTCCTCTATACATGGTACTATTCGAGAAAGCCTTGAAGATAAATGATAAACATTTACAAGGGGCAGCATGAACTAAAGTTAAAGGACAGGAAAGCTTGAACACTTTCTTCATGTGGATCACTTACTTTCTTATTAGTCTTGAGTAAAATATTTAAATATTTGTGTCTCAGATTTCCAATCTTCTAAACAGGATGGAAATATTTGCCAAATACTTGCCATGTATATATTTTCTTTGAATAAAGCTAGTAAGAAGGAAGAGGAGCATGGTTTTGAATTGTTTTGTATTACTCTCTGTTTTCCATGCCTCTTTTATAATGGATGATTTAAATCAATTTTCATCTTGAGCTAATAATCTTTCCACATTTAATATAATTTATTTTTTATTCAGACAAGTATTATAATCATTTTATTATTACATAATTAATATTATACAATTAGAATGTACTATAATTATATAATATATAATATAATATATAATTATATAATGATTACATATAATTATATATAGTTATATTATGTTATATTATATAGTTATATATTATTGTATATAATATTATTTAATTATATATAGTTAATATATAATTATAATAGATAGTGAATATAAATTATTATAATTATATATAGTTAATATATGATTATTATAATTATGTATAGTTAATATAATTATAGTTATATATAGTTAATATATAATTATATTAACTAAATAATTATTTAAATAATTTTATTTTTATAATATATTTATAATCATTTTAATTTATGATTTTATAATTTCTACTTATTTAAATATAATTTATAATATACTTATATAATTTCTAATGTAAACATAATATAATTTATAGTATAAATTTTATAATTTACATATGCATTATAGAATTTACATATGAATTATAAACTTTATTCTTTTATAAATTAAAAATAAACTCAGTTTATTTTATTAAAAAATAAAGTGTATTTACAATAGCAAATACATTTGCAGCTAACACTGCCTCATTATTATTGTTACTATTACTATTATTAATTTATTTAGAATAATTGGTCAGTTTCCATAATATCCTCATGGTAAAAACTTCCTCATGGTATCATTTTTAATATACAGTTCTCTCCCTAACTTATCATCCCACTTGATTACGCAATTTCTCTTCTTATACATGTTATAAAAATTTGTTTAGGTCAGACATTTGTGTAATATCAATTCCTCTGAATCACCTGTATGCATAGGCACATATAGTATATTTTTAAGTATCAAGCATCCAAATGGCTTCCATGTTTAACTCTTTTTCTATAACACTGGAACAGGGACACATACAGAAGAGTACTTTTAAATTTCATGATGATGATTATGATAGTGATGATACAGTTTATACATATTCATTGCTGTTTTTTTAAACAAAGAAGAAATGTATGCCATTTTGTCTCAACATCAAATGATAAATTTTCAAATTCTATTAGATCCTTGAGTTTTGAAAATCTTTATATAGTTTCATTTCTGGATAAATTTTGGCTATGTGATAAGCTGCTCTCTGTTTTGTTGCAATGATCCTACAAGTACCGTTTTTCTCAACTGAACCTCAAGTATATAACAAACAGATAATTTTGTAAGAGAACTCTGTTTTGTCTTATTTTCACAGCTTTGTGGTTATTCTTTATGGCAAGGAAAATAGACCTTGGGTATCCTCCCAAATTTTGAGAAGAATAAAAGACAGGCTTAGCTTAATTAGCACGACCTCAGAATGAGTCCCATCATATCCCAAGACCTTTAAGTTTCCCAAATCATTAATCTAATTACCATCCTGAAAAAAATGATCTGCTGTGCTCCTCCATGTGCAAATGTATGTTGTTGACGTTATGTGCTAAATATTAAGATGTAACCAAAAATACACAGTCTACTTCTTTTCCATGAAGACTGAATGTTTATTTTGTTCTCTGAGTAATATTAGTCATCTAAAGGACTGTGTATAAGGCTGTTCTCAGCCTGAAATTTCATTTCCTCTATCAGCAAACAGAGTTGAAGCTATGATTATGTCAACCTTGGGAAGTCTCTATCTTGATAAAGAAGTGAGAAAGGTTTTCCAAGATCATAAAAATATTTAGTAAACAGGTGGTAGTATGAGCCTTTAGTTCTAAATCACAGCTAAATCACGAAGTCACTCCTCCTAGTTATCTTGACACTGCTCTACTTATTTCTCTCTCCTCTTCAATATACAAACCTGTCAAGTTCATTTGGTGGCCAAATTAGCTGATTTGTTTATTCTATCTACTATCTGCTTTAAAAATCACTATTAGTCTTTCCCTGTCTGTCTAGAGCTATTACTGTAGTTTCAACATCCACCAAGTGCCAAGTACTATTGTGTCTTCTCATAGGTCTAGTGATCCCTACTCATTGTGGAGAGTATCAGGTTTGGTGAAGGTGGAGTTGAACGTGTGAGAGTGTCCTGGCATATACAACCCTTGCAACTCTGAAATGATAATGATTTAGTAAATAACGTAATTACTTTTGTGGTTCTACTATGTTACTTTAGTATCAAGGGAATTGATAAATACAGACATGCAAAACTCTGTAATACGAAATAAGTTCCTTCACCATGTGCATCAATAACAACCAACTTTTTACTAGCATAACATAATCTAAGACATTACAATAGTGGCTAATAAAAAAGAGCTGTCATACCAAGAACTGATTTCAAAGAGACGAACTAGAAGCTACTGATACTTCCATGTGTCTAAATTGAAGTTTTAAAAGCATCTAGTTCTTTGCAAACAGAGAAAAATAATACAATTAGTCTTGAGTCTTAAGTCAATATGAAATAGTTAGAAGCACAGCATGACAACTGATAACCTTCAATTATAAGAACTTGGAATTCTCCTCTGCTAAGTGCACACTCTGGGTCAAAGTGTTATCCCAATGTTGATGAAAAAGGTTTTAATGGAAATGATATGAGTGAGAGTTAAATAGATCAAAATTCAAGTTCCTCTAATGACTTTACATTAGGGATTGTTAGAGCCTCTTTATTTCAGAATATTGCAGTGGGTCATGAATTCGACTTTTTAAAATATTTGCATTTTTGTAATAGGCAAGAGATAAGGTAATAGGACCTCTATTAATATAATGAAAGAAACATAAGATTAGCTTTGGGTAGAAAAGATAATCAATGAGATTGAATGAGTTTAAATGCTTTCTATTATTAAATGGGTCCAAATTATACATATTAAATGACAATTTAAAATAACATCTTTGCAAGATGAGACACAAATATTTCTTGTATTAAATAAAAAATGCTAAAATGGTATAGAGAAAGATAATAATGAATCAAAAGTAAACAGTACATTCAGCTATGATCCAAGTTATAAAATAGTAAAGAAGGCATACATTGTATCTCCTTCATATTTTCAATATTGCATATTTGCATATGCAATGCTTCAGAAATATTGAGAGAGGAATCTTGAAATAGTCTCAAATTCTTCCTACCACAACAAAACTATTTTAAGTACACTGCAGCACTTTCGGAGGCCGAGGCAGGCAGATCACCTGAGGTCAAAAGTTCAAGACCAGCCTGGCCAATATGGTGAAACCCCGTCTCTACTAAAAATACAAAAATTAGACAGGTGTGGTGGCACATGCCTGTAATCCCAGCTACTCGGGTGGCTGAGGCAGGAGAATCACTTGAACCCAGGAGGGAGAAGCAGCAGTGAGCCAAGATCACGCCATTGCACTCCAGCCTGGGCAGCAGAGTAAGACTCTGTCTCAAAAAACAAACAAACAAACAAAAACAAAAAGAAAAACAAATTTTAGCACAGAGTGAGCCTCAGAAATTATTTAATCTGATAATCTTATGTTTATAAATGACAAAACTGAGGTTGAAAAAAGTTGAGTGGGTTGAACAAGTATATTAGTCAACTTAAGCTGCCATGACAAAATACCAAAGACTGGTTGGTTAAATAACATAAATTTATTTCTTATAGTTTCAGAGGCTAGAAGTCCAACATCAAGGTGCCAATGTGGTTGGCCTCTGGTGAAAGCTCTCCTTGGGTTGCAGATGGCCACTTTGTTGCTATATTCTCACATGGCAGAGAGAAAAGGAGCTCCAGGCTGCAGTCTTTTCTCCTTCTTCTTCTTTCTTCTTCTTTCTTTCTTTCTTTCTTCTTCTTCTTCTTCTTCTTCTTCTTCTTCTTCTTCTTCTTCTTCTTCTTCTTCTTCTTCTTCTTCTTCTTCTTCTTCTTCCTCTTCTTCTTGTTCTTCTTCTTGTTCTTCTTGTTCTTCTTCTCCTTCTTCTTCTTCCTCGTCCTCTTCTTCCTCTTCCTCTTCCTCTCCTTCTCCCTCTCCCTCTCCCTCTTCTTCTTCTTCTTTCTTTCTTTCTTTTTTTTTTTTTTTAGAGACAAGGTCTTACTCTATTCCCCAGGCTACAGTGCAGTAGCACAATCATAGCTCACTGCAGCCTCAAACTTCTGGGCTGAAGCAATACTCCAGCCTCAGCCTCCCAAGTAGCTGGGACTATAGGCACCTGCTGCTGTGCCCGGCAAATTTTTTGTTGTTGTTGTTCGCTGTGCTGCCTAGGCTGGTCTTGAACTCCTGGCCTAAAGCAATCCTCCCACCTTGGCCTCCCAAACTGCTGGGATTACAGGCCACTGTGCCTGGCCACGCTTCCTCTTCTTACAAAAATACTAATCCTATCATGAAAGTCCTACCCTCAAGACTCTACCTTAATTACCTCCCAAAAGCCCCACCTCCAAATACCATCACATTGTGGGTTGGAGCTTCAACATATAAATTTGGGAAGGAGGGACACAAACACTCAGTCCATAACAATGGATTGAGAAAAATTTAGAGTGAAAGTAAGGACTAGAACCTAGGCCTGCTGAAATCCTGGCCAGCCATCTTTTCAAATGAAATTATTGGTTGATTCTAACTTACATTATTTGACTTCTAAAATTAATTGTGCAATTTTTAAAAACATAGTTGAAATAATGCTAAGGATTAGAAAACCAGCAGAGAAGGAAAATGAGATTGACAATTTCCTACAGTTCTGTATCATTATACTTATAAAAGTTTTCCTATGTCATTTGGTGCCTGTCTCATATCATTTCACTATGTTCTTTTTTAATAATCAGCCTTAATGCACCTGAACAGAATGTATTAAAGATGTTCAATGAAAAATTTTTCTTGCTGCTAAATAAATCCATTTCGGGTGCTCTTTGGGTTGTTATTTCTTCAGACACAATCAATTGAGTGCTTGATGAAATCCTTTCCGCCTCAGACTGTGATGACTTCTAACATTTTGTTTATATATTTAGCAGCAAAAGGAATCAAGAGCTGCCAAGTATTATTAAAGTAGAACCAACTACAGCAGGAATTCTATCATGAGGGCAGCATCACTAATGAAGTAAAGCAGTGAGATAGAAAATTCTAACCATAACTCCAGTTTCTAACTCCTCATGATATGGGGACATTGATTCTCTTACTGTTTTTCAATTTAAACAACGGAGATAACCAACTTGTATTAAGGATTCTCAAATAATGCTTCAGTATGCATATAATAATTATAAAATGCTTGCTTTTTAAGGAAAAACAGTATAACTATCGGAAAAATATTTATGGTCTTAAAAAAAAAAACCTAAAAAAATAACAAAAAACCCTGCCACATCACCTTTCTTTCCTCTTCTCTCTCTCCTTTTTTTTTTTTTTTTTGAGACAGCGTTTTGTTCTGTTGCTCAGGCTGGAGTGCAGTGGCACGATCTCAGGTCACTCTGTCTCCTGGGTTCAAGCAATTCTCCTGCCTCAACCTCCTGAGTAGCTGGGATTACAGGCACCCACTGCCACACCAGACTAGCTTTTGTATTTTTCTATAAAAATAAAAATTCACCATTTTGGCCAGGCTGGTCTTGAACTCCTGGCCTCAAGAGAACCACCTGCCTTGGCCTCCCTATTCACTCTGATGGTAGTTTCTTTTGCCGTGCAGAAGCTCTTTAGTTTAATTAGATCCCATTTGTCTATTTTGGCTTTTATTGCCTTTTCTTTTGGTGTTTTAGTCATGAAATCCTTGCCCATGCCTATGTCCTTAATGGTATTGCCTAGGTTTTCTTCTAGGGTTTTTATGGTTTCAGGTCTAACATTTGAGTCTTTAATCTATCTTGAATTAATTTTTGTGTAAGGTGTAAGGAAGGGATCCAGTTTTAGCTTTCTGCATATGGCTAGTCAGCTTTCCCAGCATCATTTATTAAATAGGGAATCTTTTTCTCATTTCTTGTATTTGTCAGATTTGTCAAAGATCAATGGTTGTAGATGTGTGGTATTATTTCTGAGGGCTCTGTTCTGTTCCATTGGTCTGTATCTCTGTTTTGGTACCATGCTGTTTTGGTTACTGTAGCCTTGTAGTATAGTTTGAAGTCAGGTGGTGTGATGCTTCCAGCTTTGTTCTTTTGGCTTAGGATTGTCATGGCAATGCAGGCTCTTTTTTTTGGTTCCGTATGATCTTTAAAGTAGTTGTTTCCAATTCTGTGAAGAAAGTCATTGGTAGCTTGATGGGGATGGCATTGAATCTACAAATTATTACCTTGGGCAGTATGACCATTTTCACGATATTGATTCTTCCTATCCATGAGCATGGAATGTTCTCCCATTTGTTTGTGTCCTCTTTTATTTTGTTGAGCAGTGGTTCTTCACATCCCTTATAAGTTGGATTCCTAGGTATTTTATTCTCTTTGAAGCAATTGTGAATGGGAGTTAACTCCTGGTTTGGCTCTCTTTTTGTCTTTTATTGGTGTACAGGAATGCTTGTGATTTTTGCATATTGATTTTGTATCTTGAGACTTTGCTGAAGTTGCTTATCAGCTTAAGGAGATTTTGGGCTGAGACGATGGGGTTTTCTAAATATACAATCATGTCAGCTGCAAACAGGAACAATTTGACTTCCTCTTTTCCTAATTGAATACCATTTATTTCTTTCTTCTGCCTGATTGCCCTGGCCAGAACTTACAACACTATGTTGAATAGGAGTGGTGAGAGAGGGCATCCCTGTCTTGTGCCAGTTTTCAAAGGGAATGCTTCCAGTTTTTGCCCATTCAGTATGATATTGGCTGTGGATTTGTCATAAATAGCTCTTATTATTTTGAGATACATCCCATCAATACCTAGTTTGTTGAGAGTTTTTAGCATGAAGTGCTGTTGAATTTTGTCCAACGCCTTTTCTGCATCTATTGAGATAATCATGTGGTTTTTGTCTTTGGTTCTGTTTATATGATGGATTACGTTTATTGATTTGCATATGTTGAACCAGCCTTGCATCCCAGTGATGAAGCCAACTTGATCATGGTGGATAAGCTTTTTGATGTGCTGCTAGATTCGGTTTGCCAGTATTTTATTGAGGATTTTTGCTTCGATGTTCATCAGGGATATTTGTCTAAAATTCTCTTTTTTTGTTGTGTCTCTGCCAGGCGTTGGTATCAGGATGATGCTGGCCTCATAAAATGAGTTAGGGAGGATTCCCTCTTTTTCTATTGATTGGAATAGTTTCAGAAGGAATGGTAACAGCTCCTCTTTGTACCTCTGGTAGAATTCGGCTATGAATCCGTCTGGTCTTGACTTTTTTTGATTGGTAGGCTATTAATTATTGCCTCAATTTCAGAACCTGTTATTGGTCTATTCAGGGATTTAACTTCTTCCTGGTTTAGGCTTAGGAAGGTGTATGTGTCCAGGAATTTATCCATTTCTTCTAGATTTTCTAGTTTATTTATGTAGAGGTGTTTATAGTATTCTCTGATGGTAGTTTGTATTTCTGTGGGATCAGTGGTGATATCCCCTTTATCATTTTTTATTGCATCTATTTGATTCTTCTCTCTTTTCTTCTTTATTAGTCTTGCTAGCAGTCTATCAATTTTGTTGATCTTTTCAAAAAACCAGCTCCTGGATTCATTGATTTTTTGAAGGATTTTTTGTGTCTCTGTCTCCTTCATTTCTGTTCTGATCTTAGTTATTTCTTGCCTTCTGCTAGCTTTTGAATGTGTTTACTCTTGCTTCTCTAGTTCTTTTAATTGTGATGTTAGGGTGTCAATTTTAGATCTTTCCTGCTTTCTCTTGTGGGCATTTAGTGCTATAAATTGCCCTCTACACACTGCTTTAAATGTGTACCAGAGATTCTGGTATGTTATGTCTTTGTTCTCATTGGTTTCAAAGAACATCTTTATTTCTGCCTTCATTTCGTTATGTACCCAGTAGTCATTCAGGAGCAGGTTGTTCAGTTTCCATGTAGTTGAGCGGTTTTAAGTGAGTTTCTTAATCCTGAGTTTTAATTTGATTGCCCTGTGGTCTGAGAGACGGTTTGTTATAATTTCTGTTCTTTTATATTTGCTGAGGAGTGCTTTACTTCCATCAGAGTGAACAGGTAACCTACAGAATGGGAGAAAATTTTCACAATCTACCCATCTGACAAAGGGCTAATATCCAGAATCTACAAAGAACTTAAACAAATTTACAAGAAAAAAATCAAACAATCCCATCAAAAAGTGGGCAAAGTATATGAACAGACTCTTCTCAAAAGAAGACATTTATGCAGCCAACAGACACATGAAAAAATGCTCATCATCACTGGTCATCACAGAAATGCAAATCAAAACCACAATGAGATACCATCTCATACCAGTTAGAATGGCGATCATTAAAAAGTCTGGAAACAATGGGTGCTGGAGAGGATATGGAGAAATAGGAACACTTTTACACTGTTGGTGGGACTGTATACTAGTTCAACCATTATGGAAGACAGTGTGGTGATTCCTCAAGGATCTAGAACTAGAAATAACATTTGACCCAGCCATCTCATTACCAGGTATATACCCAAAGGATTATAAATCATGCTGCTATAAAGACACATGCACACATATGTTTATTGCGGCACTAGTCACAATAGCAAAGACTTGGAACCAACCCAAATGTTCATCAATGATTGACTGGATTAAGAAAATATGGCACATATACACCATGGAAAACTATGCACCCATTAAAAAGGATGAGTTCATGTCCTTTGTAGGGACACGGATGAAACTGGAAACCATCATTCTGAGCAAACTATCGCAAGGCCAGAAAATCAAAGACCGCATGTTCTCACTCATAGGTGAGAATTGAACAATGAGAATACTTGGACACAGGGTGGGGAACATCACACACTGGGGCCTGTCATGGGGTGGGGGGAGGGGGGAGGGATAACATTAGGAGATATACCTAACGTAAATGACGAGTTGATGGGTGCAGCACACCAACATGGCACATGTATACATATGTAACAAACCTGGCACGTTGTGCACATGTACCCTAGAACTTAAAGTATAACAAAAAATAAATAAAAAATAAAAAGAATACCACCTGCCTTGGCCTGCCAATGTGCAGGGATTATACGCCTGAGCCACTGTGCACTGCCTCATATCTTCTTATAAAAAATAAATTACACCACGAAGACGGCAGCAATAGTTGCTCTATTTGAGACATTGCTAGAAAGGTCTTACTTCTGCAGAGAAGTCCTTCAGCTACAGCCTGCATATTATTCTGCCTGAAAGAAAGCCTGCTTCCCAAGTACAACTCATAGCAGCTTGGGTGTTCAGTGAGAACTGAATAAAGGAGCCCAACACTCCCTGTCCTAACTCCGTGAGTTTACAACCCCGTGCTTGTTGCTCTTGTAAGCAGAGACTGGGAATAGTAAGTTGATGGCAGAAAGAAAATAAATATTTATTGAGTGTCCTCAATGTGGTCAGCAAAGCACTAAGTTTCACATTTATTATACCATTACACCATTCTTAGAAAAATGTCCCAAATATTCTACAAATAAGGAAACTGAGGATAAGGGAGGTAAAAATTGAAGATTCATTAGTTGGTAATTGGTATGGCTGGAATCCATCCTCAGGTTTCTCTAGTACTAAAAAATAATTCAGTATATAATACAATAAGTAATTAAAAATTCATATAGAATTAACTCACGTTTTTTAAAAAGTCATTTCACAAAAATGAATCTTTATATATAGTAGGACATTAAATATTATAAGCCAGAAAAATTATACATGGTTTTGCACAGATATAAAATATAATACCAAAACATTAATATTATCCTTTTAAATAATTCTTAAACAACAAAACGTCTTTTGAAAGAAAAGACAATTTTCAAATTTGTCTGGCAAACAAATCTGCTGAAGAGCAATGTCTTCTGATTTAACTACATCTTTTGTTAAATTTTTTATCCCCAACTTTCATGAAAATTTAGAACAAAGTATTTCGAAGTCTAGTTTGACATACATTGTTACAGTGACAAAAATGACAGATAAAAAACAGTGGCCAAGCCAAAATAGCACCTCATGCTCATGGGTCTTTTTATGGTGGGTCCTCCCCAAATATATTTATTTCAGTTCTTACATGATATAGCTATAGTTGTCAAAGTGTGGTCTGCAGAGTCCTGGGCATCTCTGAGATCCTTTCTGGGGGTTTGCAAGGTCAAAATTATTTTCTTTATACTACTGAGATGTCATTTGCCTTTTTCACCATGTTGAAATATTTACTAATGGTACAAAAACAAGGCTGGGTAAAACCGTTGGTGTCATAGCACAAGTCAAAGCAGTGTCCCCCAACTGTACCCATAGTCACTGTACTCTTCAGTGACATGCACTTGTCGGGGAAAAATACAGTGCAAGTTTCACTTAAAAAGGTTATTGATGAAGCAGTAAAAATTTGTTTTCTTAAATCTCAATGCCTGAGTACATATTTTTAATATTTGTGTGACAACATAGGAAAGAAGCATTAAAGCACTTTCCTTGCATTTTGCAAGGAAAATACTTGAGGAAAAGCATGTGTGATTGAGTTGCAAGCTGAATCAGGTACTTTTTTTGTGAAGGACCATTTTTCCTTGAATGAACAACTAACAAACTATACTTATTCAGATGTGGGTGTTTGGCAGACATTTTCTCAAAAATTAATAAAGTAAGCCTATCACTGACAATTTTCTTGTCAACAACATAACTCCAGCCTTCAAGAGAAAATTAGAAGCTTAGAAAATTTGTATTCACCACTGTGAGCTTGACAGCTTCCAAAGACTTAGAGACTTTTCTGAAAATGGTGTTGATCCAAATGGATGTGATATTTTTGATGTCATATAAGGAAGTGTCTCACAAGTGGAAGATCTGCATAACTCAGTGTATCAATATTTTCCAAACAACCAAGGCATGCTGATACAATATCATTCATAGGTAAAAGATACATTCGAAGGGCAAATTTGACCAATGGATTTTAATGTAAAAAGATATGAAAAGCTCATTTGTGTGGGTTCAGATTCTACATACGCAGGAATTACCACTTGTTGAGTTTTGGTATAGTATAAAAGAATACATACAATTATCTAAAAAGGCAATTAAAATACTTCTTGCCCAGGTGTGGTGGCTCTCACCTGTAATTCTAGCAGTTTGAGAGGCCAAGGTGGGAGGATCCCTTGAACCCAGGAGTTTGAGACCTGCCTGTGCAACATAGTGAAACCCTGTCTCTACAAATTAGCCAGGTGTGGTGGTATGTGCCTGTAGTCTCAGCTACTTAGGAGGCTCAGGTGAGAGGATCGCTTGAGCTTGGGAGGTCAAGGCTGCAGAAGGCCATGATCCTGTCACTGCACTCCAGCCTGGGCAACAGAATGAGACTGTCTCATAAATAAAATAAAATACTTCTCCTTTTTCCAACTACATAACTATAATGCCAGATTCTCTTTCACCCAAAACAAACAACATAGTTATGAACTAAAGCAGAAGCAGATATAAAAATTCAGTTGCTATTAAGTCAGATATTACAGAAATTCGCAAAAGTGTAAAAAATAGTAATGAAGCAACCAGGTTTTTTTTACATGTAAAACTCTTCTCAATAATTTTTTGGTTTTGAAAATATAGTAATGTTTCACTAAAATATTCTAATTACATTAACTTTTTGGGGTTATTATTGTTATTTTAAATAAAATTATGAAACATTCTAAAATTTCTGATTCAATGTTTAATAAAGTAAACATTATATTAAGGACTCACAAAATCAGTAGCTCTTTGGGGTCCTTAATACATTTTAAGGGTTAAAAGGGCTCTTGAGGCCAAAGTGTATGAGAGTCACTGTGCTACAGAAAGAATGTGTGTTCAATGATTACAATTGACCCTTGAACAAGGCAGATGTTAGGGGTGCTGACCCCCAACACTGTCAAAAATCCAAGCATAACTTGTGAGTCCCCAAGAAAACTTAACTGTTAACACAGCCTACTGTTGACTGCATTCCTTACTAATAACATAAATAGCTGACAAGCACATATTTTATATGTTGTATGTATTATATACTGTATTCTCACAACAAAGTAAGCTAGGGAAATTTTTTTTAAGAAAATCATACGGAAGAGAAAATATATTTATTATTGATTAAGTGGAAGCAGATCATCACAAAATCTTCATCCTCATCGTCTTCTTGTTGAGTAAGCTGAGGAGGAGGAGGAAAAGGAGGGTTGGTCTTGCCGTCTCAGGGGTGGCAGAGGTGGAGGAAAATCCACACGTAAGTGGGCCTGTGCAGTTCAAGCCCGTGTTGTGCAAGGGTCAATTGTACATGATAATATGTAACTAAGACTAAAGTGTGTTTAGGTATCTGCCTCCCAACTTTCAAGTCACTTGCCTAAGGTAGGGAATACAGGCTTTTTGATTTAGCATCTTCTTCAGGAAAACCACTCCTCTGCCATTCTCACTGCAAGTGGCTGATCCTACTCTCTGGATCCAGGGGAAGCTGGCATGTGTTGCAGAACTTGCTAAGTATAGTACTACATTCCTAAAAAACTGGTCAGGTGGCCCAGACAGGCCAACAAAGGAATATTTGTATTTACAATTTTGGTTGTGTTGCTAACTCTGCGGATGCAGCCTGAAGCTGCTGGTGGCTGTCTTTGCTAACAAGTGGAAAAACAATTACAGAGTAGCCAACATAGATAGTAGGGACAAGTGGAAAAAATGTATACTGATAATACTGAACTCTGTAACCAACATGCTTGAAGACAATTGCATCTTTGGCCTTTCTAGTCAGGGAAGCCAAGAAATTCCTTCTATTTAAACTTTTATAAGCTGAATTTATATTATTTGCACTGAAGTGAACCCTAACCAATACAGTATTTGATAGCTGGAAGTGGAGTGTTGTAAATGACAGTTCTTAAAATGTGACACTGGATAAGCTGAGGTGAGAGGGAGGATTCCCCCATTCCAGGGAAAAAGGCAAATGCTGTTGACAGCAAAGCCGCCAGATGAAAGATGCTTAATGTGTATCAGAACTCAAATCATATACAGTCATGTGTTGCTTAACAGCAGGAACAAATTCTGAGTAATGCATCATTAGGCAATTTTGTCATTGTGGGGACGTTCTAGAGTTTACTTATACAAACCTAGATGGTATAGCCTACCACACACCTAAGCTGTATGATATAGCCTATTGCTCCTAGGCTACTAACCTGTACAGCATGCTATTTTACTGAATACTGTAGGCACCTGTAACACAATGGTTAAGTATTTGTGTATGTAAACATATCTAAACATAGAAAAGGTACTGTAAAAATATGTTATTATAATCTTATGGGATCACCACCATAGATGCACTCTGTTGTTGACTAAAACATCATTATGCAATGCATGACTTGACTGTAAATATCAAGTTTTATGGAATCAGGAAAAAGATGCCAGAATTTTGGAGGTTGTTGGCTACTTCTTTTAGCCTTCAGTAAGACCATATAGGAAAGGAATGACCTTCAGCCTCATCTGGCAGTTGCAGAAGGAAAGAGGAAAAGGGATTTGGTCCTTGCTAAGAGTCATCCTTTCTGCCTCCTCCAGGCACTCCAAAATGGCCAACAGCAGATAACCATTGGCCTTTAGGATGTGTAAATCTCTGCCCCATGCTAAATTTAGTACAAGCAGGAAACATAACGGGAAAAGAGATTGGGATCCTGGTCAACCAGGGATCTGGGTTCCAAACACTTGCTGCTGTACATTCAAAGAGAGCAGGTACAATTCTACTCCAAAAGCCATCCCTAGGAATTCCACCACTGAGGGGTGAGGATCTGTGTGATTTCGGCCCATTGCCTCCAAGTGTGAGACCCAAATGGCTAGGGAGAGGTGTAGAGCATAAAGGCTGATTGCTAAGAGGGAGAATCAGTGAGGTTTGGAACCAGGCCGATGGGCCATGACTCCACAAAAGCTCTGGATTTGTTACCACTGTAGGGAGTATCCAAGAAATTAACAGAGCAACAGCCAACAGATCTGTCAGGAGAGGCTGTGGCATTGCCAGTGAAATGCCAAGGCTCAGCAAACAGCCCAGAGAATGCCTAACTCATAGGGAGAATTTTCAGCGCCCAAACCCACACCCACAGGAAGGAGGAACTAAAATGTTCTAGCTGTTAGAACAGGAACTTCCTGGTGTCCATCTGACGCATAGCTGTGCAGGACAATAGGAAAGGGAGTTCCTCCCAGAAAGCAGTGAAGGGCCAGCCAGATTCCTGAACAAAGAACTCCCTCCACTGCCAGGTCAGAGAGTCCTTGCTCTCTTTGCCCAGCAGCATGAGATCATTGTGATGGACTTGAGATCAATCTTCAGTGGTTGCCCTTCTCTCCTTTTCCAAATGGAAGTTTTATTGCAGTGATGGCATTTTCTCTCTACCACTGTGAAGTGGCAGTGCTAAATTTATCTTTTAGCCAGAGGTTGCCAAGCCACGATGAGCTACATTTAGACCCAACCAAAAAAATGTCATAACTTAGAGATTCTGGAATTGAAGTTGAAAGCAGTAACTGGATGAGCCTAAGCATAGTCTCCCTTTAGAGTGAAGGTAGGGAAATTTTTCTGGTAGAGGTATATTTGCAAGGGCCACTTTGAGAATTTTATAAATGGAAAGAAGGCTCATATGGATACTGGGCAGCCAAGGGATGGAAACATAATGAGAGACATAGTTAACCTGTGCTTTGTTCAGCTCTTTAGGAGCTTTTTCCCATTCTGAGTCCAAGTTCTTTAGGTGGGGCTCTAGAACTCCTGGCTCTAGGGCTGCTATCATGGAAACCTGGCCAATAAAGTACTGGATTTCTTCATTCATGGTGATTACATCCAGGGATGATCACATGACCAAAGCCAGGACAATAAAAGCTCTCCCTGGGTCTTCTGTTGGAGCTATTGAAAAATTGACTTTTTATTTTTATTTTTACTAGAAATTCCAGCTGCCAGTACAACATAAACTAGGAACTGCTGCTGGTCATTTTTGCCACATTGTGGGGAGAGCCTGCCCAATAATGCAGCCAACATCAAGTTTAGTAAGCAGAGAAAATTATTTTGAACTTCTAAATCTAGTCATATCTAAAGCTGGACTGATAAGCCCTGGTTTTCCAAATTATTTGAGTCAATAAATACATTTTTGTGTACTGAGTTCACAAGCCAAATAATTGAAATTGAGTTCACAAGCCAAATAATCCTAACAGCTAATTAAAATAATTTCTATTTCATTTAAATTCTTTCAAAGAGAAATAATTGAGCTGACACCTAAAATTTTTTTTTTCTGTTTAAAAGCTGATGTTGGCCAGATGCAGTGGCTCATGCCTATAATCCCAGCACTTTGGGAGGCTGAGGTGGGCGGATGACTTGACTAGCCAAGAGTTGGAGGCTAGCCTGGCCAACATGGCAAAACTCCTTCTCTACTCAAAATACAAAAAATTAGCCAGGTATGGTGGAGTGTGCCTGTAATCCCAGCTACTCGGGAGGCTGAGGCAGGAGAATTGCTTGAATCTGGGGGGTGGAAGTTGCAGTGAGCCAAGATCACACCACTGTACTCCAGCCTGGACAACACAGCAAGACTCCATCTCAAAAAAAAAAAAGTTGCTGTATTTCTGCAGTCCAAGATATATTTATTTATTTAACAAACATAACATTTCAGTACAGGAATTGTTGATTTAAAAATCTGTAAGGAAAACAAAAAATCACTGTAAACTGAGATGGCATTAAAAGGTAGCTAAGGTCACAAAGATCTGTATTAGAGGGTGATTCCCCTGGACAAAGTGATGATGAGAGCCAACCATTTACTATTTATTATTTGTATCCTACTTACGTTTAAAAATTTTTTGTGTCTCTTTGCAATAAAAGGTACTATGTAATGAAACCACTAAAGCAAATTAAAAACTAAAAGATCCAAATAATAAAATGAAGGAAGAGGAAGTTGTATTGCAAATCCTAGGCTGAGTCTCCCCACTAGAGTCAAGTACAAAACTGGTCTCTGAGCTTCTGAAAAGGCAAAGCAAAATGGATATCAAAAAGTTCCGTACCATGGTTATCTTAATTGAAGGAAATACTTCATTAGGAGAGATTACTTGCTTCTATCACTAAAGTTTAAAAATAACTAATTACCTAGCTCTTTATACACTAGTCCCATGTAATAAAATTGAGTCTTTAACAGAAGCTTCATAAAAGATGCAGAAATGCTCTTTTCACAGCTCTTATAGAAAAAAAGATTGGCCATTAATTAAAGCTCAGAGGCACTTGTTTAATTGTAAATCCATGAAGACAATTTGGATGGAGACTTTGAAATAAGGAAGGAGACACAGGCTGTTTTTAGTAATGTGGCTTGGTATTTGAGCAGATTTTGGAGAATGTATTCCAGAAGAAAGTGTGGTGGGTGGCATGTCCCTTAAGACCACTCTTCCCAATTAACAGTTGACTCACAAAATCTTGTAAATAAAGGTTACACAGCAAGCCACTGGAAACTAAAGACTAAGATCAATCTTAGGAAATTAAGTGCCAAAAGAGGACTGCTGATTAAAGTGATATCTACATGCACTAAAAATCCTATTATATGTGAGCAAAATTTTACAATGCAAATCAGTCTTGCCTTTCTTACAAGATGAGGAGTAATAAATATTGTTAAAATGCATAACTAAAAGCTTTCAAGATTAAGAGTCTTAGAGAAGTCTTAGAGTCCTTAGAGCAAAGACAGGTGCTTTTTAAATTTAGTATGTTTTTTCACCCTTTTTTTTTTCTTTTTTTTGAGGCGAAGTTTTGCTCTTGTCGCTCAGGCTGGAGTGCAGTGGCGTGATTGCGGCTCACTGCAACCTCCACCTCTAGAGTTCAAGTGATTCTCCTGCCTCAGCCTCCCGAGTAGTTGGGTTTATAGGTGCCCGCCATCACGCCTGGCTAATTTTTTGAATTTTTAGTAGAGATGGGGTTTCGCCATGTTGGGCAGGCTGGTTTTGAACTCCTGACCTCAGGTGATCCACCTGCCTCGGACTCTCAAAGTACTGGGATTACAGGCATGAGCCACTGCACTCGGCCGTTTTTTCACCCAAACCATAGCTTCATCCCAGGTTCTTGAAAGCTCAGATTGCCAGCAAACCACTAGAAGATACCAGAGAGTCCTGGAACAGATTCTCCCTCCCAGTCCTCAGAAGAAACCAACCCTGTGCATATCTTGATCTCAGGCTTCTAGTTCCAGAACTGTAAGACAATAAATTTCTACTGGTTAAGCCACCCAATGCGTGGTACTTTGTTATGGCAACCCTAGTAAAATAATAACAACAGTCACATTCACTTGTTTATATATTGTCTACAGCTGCTCTCATGCAACAACAGCAGAGTTGAGTGGTTGGAACCAAAACCACATGGCCTCAAAGCCTAAAATATTTACTATCTGGCCCTTTACAGAAAATGTGCTGACTGTTGACTTATCTGATGAGTGAGATAGGGTAAAGGGTCACCAGGCATATGAGGTTTATTCTCCTTGTCTTTCTCCTTTGAGAACTGTTTGATGATCCTTGCTCAGCCCCTCTCTCTTCCACACAGGCTGACTCACCTGGGATCACTGAGTTCTATTTGGGATAAGAGTAGAAGAAAATAAGAAGACACTTGGGGTCTGAGGCATGGTCTCCAATTTAGTTTTATCAGCAATAAAGGGTTTATTTTCTCTCTTCCTGATAGCTATACATATTTCTCAATTGATTTCAAATCTGGGAGGAGAGACATACGTGATTCATTGACTTCCATGAACCTCAACTTCTTCCTCCTCATAGTATAAAGGTGTTGGAAATCTTATTTCCCTCTTGAAGTTTTCCCAAAAAGGAAGTGAGTGCTGACTTGTTTTTAACCTGGCCGTATCCTCTCTGAAGATGCAATTCTCATGACTAATTTTTAAATTCCGTAGCACATAAAACTATTATACTTGCACTCATGCTCACAAAGTTTAGATTTTTTTCATGCTATGCCATTATGTATTTATGAGTCTCTGTGTATGCTTTTGTAGAACAGATCTAAATTACTATAACCTTTCTTAGATTATGAGCTTCTGAGCAGATTTTTGTTCAACTTGCATTCTGGTTTGTTTAATAGCAACACAGTGCTATGCTGTTAATATGTTTCCCCCATTAATGAAGGCCCCACTAATCCACCGCTAACAACTTTATTCACGTAACGTAACAAGGAAGATAATTTTCAAGATGAAAAAGACACTGATAATAAATAACAGCTTTGTAGATTGGGAGAAAAATATTTTAACCTCTAATAAAATATATCTAGAAATGTGCCTGAGAAAGTCAGCCTCTAATCTGTCACCTGTAGCTTGTAATTAACTAAGTTAACCCATTGATATTTATGGAAAATACCCATTACACACATGATTCTCTCTGACATCAGTAGATGGAGGGGCATGGAAGATAATAAGATTAAATAAACAGTTGGGAAAATACCTTGACGCTCAGGCAGAAAAATCTGGCTATGATTCAGTAGATGTTCACAAAGTGTAATGGAGAAGATGGACACAGTGTTTGGGAGGAATTGTAGAGGTCTTAGCTTAATGATCTAAATGAGATAATGTGTCTGGCTTGTGGGAAGGAGGAGCAGGGTAGGCCCAGCAGGGTCTGTTTGCTTGAAGGATCTAAAGATACTCAGGGAAATAACTCATCGAAAGGAAGGACGGCCATGGGGTGCTGCTGGAGAAATTGTTGGGCTTGTTACCTAGTTATCTAGTTACCAGTTGCATCTGGCTCAGCCTCTGTGAGCTGGTCTGGGAGAGAGGGTGGCGGTCAAAAGTGAGTAAAAGTGGAAAGAGCAGTTTCCTTAAAGACTCTGTTGAGGGCAGTGTTTAACAGTAGGTGCCACAATGGAGGCTGGAGGGTAGGGCGGGACCAAGGGCACGTTCCTACTCTGCTGTTACCTTTGCAGCTGCACGCTAGAACAGCCTCTGGCTGGACCAGGCAAGTGACAGAGCAAAACACAGGGGCAGCATCAGGATCTTTGGAGGGCTTCAGCTACACCACAATATGGACAGTGACAGATGATACCATGGATTCCAAACAGTCATAACAAACAAAAAAGGAGCCTGCCATGATGCAGTCTACCAATCCAAGTTTTAGACATATGTGGACCTCTCCCCCGGCACCCCACTCCCACCAAGATTCCTAGGGAGAAAAAGAGCCCAAGGCTTCTAGAACTGGTGGGCAGAAATTGTAGATGGAGTTTGAATAAATGGGAGGGGAGCCTCGGAAAGTGTGTGGTTTTACAATTACCGCTTCCAGGTTATGTGGCCTGGAAAACACCACTTACAAAGATGTAGAAGAGGAGGTGATGTAGAGTAAAGGCCAGAGTACTAGAGGCTGGATGTGTTAAATATCAGCTGTGTGACCTTGGCCAAATTATTCAAATGTTCTGGCTTCAGTTCCTGTATCAAAAAAGTGGAATCTTTCAAATGTCCTCACAAGATTGTGGTAAAGCTCCGATGTGTGAGAAAACCCTTTACTCTAATGAAGAGTTATTATTATAATCACATGGAGTATTGCGGAGCAGGCTATTTAGAAAAGGTTCTGAGAGCACTGATTTACAAGATATGCTGCCAAATAATTCAGCTGTCTGCTGGTGTAAAAATGTTTTTGTGTCTTCCTAAGCCATTTCCCAAGAAAGTAATTTTTCTCACATAAACAATTGTCTCAGCAAAACCTAGAGCCTCTTGAAATGAAGGATTTTAGGAGCATCCACTTTTGTCCGTGTTCTCCAAGGAGACGAAACAGGGAAAGTGCAGAGATAGCTGGCACAGGAGAAATGAAGGACAGGAAAGCCTCTGGGGCACTAGAAAGTGGGGACCATAAAAATCTTGGCCTTATTTTAACATTTCTCAGAATATAGAAGAGTCAGTGTATCAGCTTGTTGGTAGTGATGGTTCTACTGGGAAATCTTAACTTTAAATTGCCTGCCAATCTTTATTTTGCGTGTCCAAGAAGAACCATTTATCACTTTTATGAAGCCACTGAAAGTCCACGGTGAGGGATAAAACTAATTATTGAGCAGTACATGTCCTCACACTAAATACATAATGAGAGTAATGGGCTGAAGGCTGTAGAGATGGGTAGTAAATGTTTTGATAAAACAAATCTAAGATGCTTTCGACAGAAAGACAGCCCTTCTTCATCTCCACTAATTCTCTGTTGCCCACCTGGGGAGCAAGTTTCTGACAATTAGCGATGCTCTGTGATGATGGATTTTATCTGATAGCTTATCTCCACAGTATATATAGCCTTTCATTAGCCAATGACAGTAACCCAGGTATGCATATGACTTTCACTCTTAGCAAAGCAGTTTTTATATATATATCCACATATATATCCACACACACACATATGTTAACTTTGTATATATAACACTCTCAGAAGTGTTATATATAATTTATATACAATATATAATGTATATATAATTCATATATATGAATGTATATATATTTATGTCATAATATATATTCAGTATCTATAATTCATTATAATTCATAATATAATGAATTATATATAATTTCATATATAGTTGAAATTTCATATATAGTTGGAGTATTACTGAAACCCAGGGCAATAATTAAGCATATCAGTTTCAGCTTTTCTTACTTACCTTAAGAACACTGAGAACATTTTTGAATGAATTCCATCATCATATTTTAATTCAAAGTAAAAAAACATATCCCCTTACATGCATCTGAAGCCTATTCAGTAAACTCTACTGGTCAAATAAATCTTCCTTTGCCAGGCTATTTCTTGGGAATCCATATCCAAAGTTAATTTGCTTAATTTTTTCTCATTATTCTTTTTAATGCTCTCTGACTTAGATTCTATAAGATTATCTTTTTATTGGTTAAACAATAACAAATGGCTTTGGTCATCATAAAGTCCTTCCTATTGGGTTACCACCTAGAGCTTCTCTGTCCGTGGCCCACAAATGCCTCCTGAGCTCTTGGGATGTGGCTAGTCCAAATTGAGATGTGCCATAAGTGTAAAATACAAACCAGATTTTGAGGACTTAGAACCCCTCAAAGAAAGTTACATATCAGGCCAGGCATGGTGCCTCATGCCTGTAATCCCAGCACTTTGGAAGGATGAGGAGCAAGGATCACTTGAGCCCAGCAGTTCGAGGTTGTAGTGAGCTATGATTGCAACACTGTACTCCAGCATGGGCAACAGAGCAAGACCTTGTCTCAGAAAAAAAAAGTAGGGAGAAGAAAAAAAAGTAATATGTCAGTAATTTTTGTGTGTTGATCACATGTCAAAAATGATAAGATTTAGGATATATTGGTTTCAATAAAATATACTATTAAAATTAATTATACCTGTTCCTTTTACTTTTTTTAAAGTGGCTGCTAAAATATTTTAGATTACCTATGGGGCTCAGTTTGATGGGCAATGCTGAGCTTTCAACTTTGCATCATAGGTCTTTATCAGAATGTTCCCCCCACCCTATTCAAGCTCATCCTGCCCTCTTTTTTTGTCCCATGGGCATTAACATCACCGCTGAACAGCTAAAACCCAATTCGTTTTGCCTACCTCTACCTCAACCAAAGAAGAGTTCCTTGGCCCTCATTTGTTGGAGGATAGATGTAAGAATTTGATGCTACTCATATAGCAAGTATGCTGGTCCTGAAGTTATTCCATTAGAAATTTTAAGAAATGGTTTTCCTTATACCTAAAATGATGTCTGAAGACTTAAACCAAAGTTGGCAGAACAGGGGCAGAATATTCACAGATGTTCCTACTGGCCCTGAAGGCAGAATTGACTTTCTGGAAAATTACATCCAGTAAGACAGTTCTACATGGAGTGAAACAAATTTAGTCCTGATATTCAAGGGAGTGCATAAAGGTTCCTCTGATAATGTGGAGTTAATTAAAAGGGATGGCCAAACTGATTGTGTTTGTCTTGAAGGAAGTTCATAGGCAGTATCAATCCAGCTCAAGGGAGCAATGGGGCTGGATATTTTCCAAGCGTTTGCCATCAACAGCTGGACATACTCTTGCAATTGTGATTTGCCATTCTTTTTACACTTCTGATATTTTTAAGACAAATAGATCCATACAGAGACATGTTTATAACAAACCATTGTCAATCCATGATGTATACAAACCTGCCTCACAATAACCAGACTGTACTGAGAACCGCCTGCCCTGTCTCTGTGTCCTGTCTACCTACTGGCTGCTCCCTGCCACACTCTTTCTCCTCCTCTACATCTGCTTCTGGGACTCATTATTTAAAAACAATGGCAAAAACAAACAACAACAACAACAACAACAATCTTGAAGCTTTTAGGGAATCAGTGAGACTAGAAGTTGGGGGCAGGAAAAGGCTCTGAAAAAGCAGAAACAACTTCCAGGAGCACAGACTTCTAGACAGGGCTAGTCAGCCTGTGTTGTGCCCATTTCTGAAACAGTTTCTTGTGCATTACTTGGTTTGCTTTCATTTTACTGTTACACTGCCAAAATTACCCCCCATCCCAGATTTACTTGGGCAAGACAGGATCTGTTAAAAATGAAGATACTTCTGAGAGTGTTAAAGTATAAATTTATCCATCGAATTGCCCTTCTACTTTGGACTCACTGCTTGTATTCCTCAACAGTAAGGACAGCAATCTAATTTCAATATGAAGGGTTAGAAAGCCGCCTACCTGTGGCTACTCCTGAAATCCACCAAGATAACATTCGTGCAGCTCAAAAAGCTATGCCAAACTGCCTCTCAAGTTTTCTCCAGCAAAATGATTTGAAAACTAAAAAGATTCAGGAGACCTCATTTTTGTTATGCAAATGTGGGAGGGGAGGTGGGGCACCAATTTATGGTCCTGCGGTCTTAATTGTAGAGAAGGAAATTTCCCAAGAGGTGACAGCTGTTTGGGGAGGGTGGGGAGGATGATAGTGCTGAGTAGAGGCAAGTGGCACAGTTTGATAACTCACCTGTCACACTCACTCTCCAGGAACAGCTGTGTAATCACTAAAGAACCTGAACTTCAAGACGCTGATATTTATGGCCAGAATTCACAGTCACTTCTGCACTTTGCATACCCTGATGGAGACTTTTCTGGATATTTAAAGTCTGTAGGACCCTGCTATTTGTGTATGAACCAAATCTATTTCTACCACCTGGTCAGAGCCTCCTGCCCATGAGCTAGGCTATTCCAATGGGTCCTGTCTTCCATGAGTCATATAAGGTCAAGGCACATGATGACAAAGATTCTCTGCTTGACCAAACATCTAAACCTCCTAGGCCCATCTGAGCACTTTAGCAAGAACCCTGCTAAGTCAGCTTAACAAGCCTGCATACCTGATGCCCCTCAATATCTGATCAGGTTCATTATGCATCACCAGCCCCCAGGTGATGATGTCTGATTACCCTGGCCTGTCTTCAGCAAGAATCCTCTCAGGTGGGTTTAGGCAGACTCCCACTCCTGTTGATGATATTTCCTCTTGGTAATTTCTTTCTTTCTTTCTTTCTTTCTTTCTTTCTTTCTTTCTTTCTTTCTTTCTTTCTTTCTTCTTTCTCTTTCTTTCTTTCTTTCTTTCTTTCTTTCTTTCTCTCTCTCTCTCTCTCCTTCCTTCCTTCCTTCTTTTTTCTTTCCTTTTCATTTTTTTTAAGATGGAACCCCATCACCATGTTGGTCAGGCTGGTCTTGAACTCCTGACCTCAAGTGATCCACCCACCTCGGCCTCCCAAAGTGCTGAGATTACAGGTGTGAGCCACTGTGCCCAGCTGGGAATTTTTTTTATCCACTGGCCTCCACCCTCCTCCTTGGCTATAAATTCCAACTTGCCCATGCTGCATTTAGAGTTGAACCCCATCTCTTCCCCACTGCAAAATCTCATTACTGTGATTCCTATACCTATCTTGAAGTGCTTTAACAAGTGCCATTACAAAATTTTTTTAGCAATGACCAACTTAAAAAGCCACAGAAAGCATCGTTGATGGTTAATCCCTTAATCTCTGTTCCAACTTCATAACACAGAAAATCAACAGTGGAGAGACCTTGAAACATTAGGAAATCATTATTTCTCCCATCTTTTTGTAAGAGATGAGGTATTCGTAATATTTCCAAGTCCTGCATAGAGCCAACTCAACACAAAAATAGCAATTCTTAAAGGTCTACACAGAGAAGGCACTCCATAAATATTTGCAGGCCGACTTGTTCAAATGTGTTTTTAAGAGCACTGCAAAATGAATGTATACCTTGCTTTACTTGTAAATGTGTATTTTCTCTAAATATCCTCTTCTCATAGATATCCAGTCATTTTCATTTGCCATCTGGTGCATAATTTCTGGCACAGGTGTGGGCTGCCCAGGTCTGCAGAGTGGAGAATTTATTGCAACAGTCGATGCTGCTATCCATTCAAGACAGAGGAAATATGTGATCAGTAAAGGCTATAAAACAAACCAGAACGAAAGCCTTGAATTTTTCAGAAATGCCATGTTTAAAAGTACTTCTTTAATAATTCAGAGGAGAAAATGTCTGTCTGGTAGCTGGGGTGATTTCATGGGTGGATATATCTAGTCAAGGCCTAAAGAATGCAGTGGCCACATGCGGTTGTGACTGCATATTTTCACCCACACAACTGGGCTGTGTTCCTGAGACAGATGCTGTTTTACACAGACATGGCTTAGTAGGTATTAGTCCTGGCAAATAGTTCCCAAAGCTGCAGAAGACATAAGGACCTAAATAGCCTAGAATAGTTCATCCTAATTTAATCATAAACACAGTATAAAGTACTGTGTTTTATACTCCAAGACGTTACTTTTCTTTTTAAACAATAGCGGCCAGTCTAACTTCATCTGCTGGACCACTGTGTACATTCAGCTTGCCCCTCGGGTAGTGCTACCTCAGCCTGGTGGTCAAAGTCATTCTGCCTTCCCCACAGCTGCTGTTGTGAGGATTTGCTTCACATACACTTCTGATCCCTTTGTTCTTCCAAAAATCCTTGGAACTTCCCCACTGTGCATCCCAAGCAGGGATCCCTGTGATTGTCATGCAGGAAATAATGGCGAGGAAGAAGTAGCATGAGGCAGGAGATCCCCCATGCCCCCACCACCTGGGGCTTCTCTTCTCCCATATTTCCATAGCTAAAGTACAGGCTTTTCCAGCTAAAGTACAGGCTCATCTGTCAAATCTCTATCCCCCACACTAGGTCTCAACTCTTACAAAGCCTCCGGATATTCCTTCATTCTTACTTAGCTTCCCCAATTAGAGTCTAGGAAGTTCACTGAGCACAGGTGGCCTTGAAAGGATAGATAAGCATTACTCAGGACCCATCACCTACCTGTCTCATCTCCAACCAACGCACAGTCCTAGCCCCATGGGAACGACTCGAGCTGGGAGAGCCCATGCCCTCAGTACTTGTCAGGAACTGAGAGTCACTTGTTTGGCAGTCAGGCCTAGATTCACAAATGAACACATGTTCCTCAGACATGTTCTACAGGGCAGTGAATTTTACACATCAGGTAATTTATGGCTGAAATAGGGTTACGCAGGCTAGCCTGTGAAACTAAGAAAATAATGTCAGATGAATGAAGGTACACTAGATTGAAGAATTTGTTTTCTATCTTGACAGAAATTCAGCCAATGGCAATTTTTCTCTGTGGGAGCTTCTGAGTTCATGATAGTTGAAAGAATTAGAAGTGAGTTGACTCTTTAGAAGTTGTTCTCTAGAATAGGAAAACAGCAAGGGAAACAGAATCTATTGTCCATCTTCCTAAAGATTCACAGCTAGAACAGCATCAAATGGGTTCCTCTGCCACATGGGCCCCAGCTTGCATGCTGCCTGTTTACATGTTACCATCTTGGAAGGAATGCCTGTGACAGATAGTGGTAGTGAAAGCAGATAATAGAAAAAGATGTTCAGAGGATAAGTAGATGTCAGTATTAACACCTGAGGATATATATTTCTCCTCTCCACTCTGTGCCACTAAGAATTGACAGATTATGATTTTGTGAACGGACCAGAAAATTAAATATTCCCTATGTTTTTACACAATAATTTATAAAGTTATTCTGTCCCTATCATGAATGAGCTAATTTGGAAAGAAATTATCTACCCAAGGATAATTAAGAGCTTACTACAAAAACAAAGAAACAAGATGAAAAAAAATACTATTAGGAAAGCAGCTAAGGCAAGTCCCAAATGCCTCTTTAATAAATTACATTCCCTTAAGAGGCAATAGACAATGAATTATAGCATTAAACTAAAGATAATGGCTTTTTCCTTTTTAACTTTCATTGTTAATTTTTAAGAAAATCAATAAATATCTAATAAATACTTTCTTCTTGGGCTGAGGAATGTTCCAAGTAGGAAGTCTTGTGTAGAAGTTTAATACTATTTATCAGGCATTCTTTATGAAAAAGAAACAAAATGTGGATCACAGTAAATATAATTAAGATGTGCTATATTTTTCTTTTTTTAATTGAAAGCAATGTTTTTACAAAATAAACTTCACTTTTTAGAGCAGTTTTAGGTTCACAGCAAAATTAAGAGAAAGGTACGGACATTTCCCATATGGCACCTGCTCCACACATGCACAGCACCCCCGTCATCAACATGGCCCACTGTACCCTGGAGTGGTACATCTTACAAATAATGAACCTCCACTGACACATCATTATTACACAAAGCCCATAGTGTACAGCAGGGTACACTGTTGGTGTTGTATATTCTATTGTATATTCATTTTGACAAATGTAGAATGACATGTATTCACCATTATAGTATCATACACAGTAGTTTCATTCCCCCAAAAATCTTCCATGTTCTGCCTATTTATCCTTCCTTCCACCTAACTCCAGCACTCACGGATTTTTTACTGCCTTCTTAATTTTGCCTTTTTCATGTATTAACAGTTGAAGTCATACAGTATGTAGCCTTTTCAGATTGCCTTATTTCCCTTGGTAATATGCATTACCTTTTTATAAAGGCATTACAAAAGCTCTCTTGTGTATTGGTAGTGACAGACAGCATGGAGACCCAGACTTGAGTACTGGTTTTGCCCCCTTGGGCAAGTCACCTACCTTTGCTAGGCCTTGGTCTTCTCATTTGTAAATTCAGCATAACATGAATAGCTACCCTGGTAACTTTGCCATGTTGTGAAGGTCAGGTTTTTTCTCTAGAAAATTAAGGTAGTAATGCCTTGCTGGGCTGTTGTAAGGATGAAATAGGCAATGTGTGTGAGAGCTTAGCATTGTGCGTGGAACATATTCCATGTTCAATCATGGCAGTTAGCAATGTTATTTTATTATCACATGTGCTGAATATTTTCCATTTGACTATCTGAAACTACTCTCTGCTTTTTTCCACCTTGTTCTGTGGGGCACAGTTTCTAAAGAATGGATCAACTGAGCTCCTTTCCTCCTGACTTCTCCATGGATTCAGCCAGCAGGAAGTCCCAGGAGGAGGTTAGAAGATGGGGGGAGGAAGAAATTGGGTGTTTATTCCCTGAGCCTCTTCTTTGTCAGGCAGAAGTTTGGTTGTGGCTGTATTTCTCTGTGAAGGTCAAAGATCTTGCTGAGCCACTAACACTTTAGAATTGTTGATTTACCTTAACCCTGCCCATATCTTGCTGAGTAATTTCTTAAATTATCCCTTTCTAGGTAATTTTTAAAGTTTCTCTTGTTTACTGTCAGAAGGACACATGATGTTTGCCTTTCATATTTATTTGTAAAATTATTATTACCTTTTTACATTGTAAAGCAGACAAGGCATCATAAAATCAAGAACTATAAGCAACTGTATACAATCTTGCAAATTATTACTTAAAATCCTTCTATATCTAACACTGGTCAGGACTTATGAAGGCCTACTTTCAGATTCAATTTTCAAAAAGTGAAAAAAATTTGAAAGATTCAAAAAAGTTATAAATATAATGAAAAGTTGTAAAACGTCTATAGAAAAGGTTGGTCAATTTTTTCCTCATTAAAAATATACCCCAAAATGCAACAACAACAACAAAACTCTGTATATTATTTTGAGCTTGGTAGAACAAAGGCAATTTTCGAAACAAAGTGGATTGAATATTAGTAGCTGATGTTTTCTAGATGTGATTCCCACTCTTATGCCTCTTTTCTGGATCTCCGAACAGTGGGAGACAGACTAACCCGACAGGGAGACTTTTAAACATAGTTCAAGGAGATTTGCATTTGCAGCATAAATTTTTACTAAAAATGAAGAGATGAATTGAAGTATGTACAATCCACTGCCATGGTTACAATGGACTAACCGTTTTACCTTCAGCAAGAGCATTTTTTTCTAATTTTATAAATATTAACAACTATATATGTTCTCATTACAAATTTTCTCATGTTGTAATGAAACACTAGTTCATGCTAATGTTAAGTTTGAAAAAACAAACAAGAAAAATAGATAATTTGTGAACACAGTGCTGTTTTTACCTTGGTGAATTACACCGTATGAACAGGGCAGGACACTCACACCAGGGGCATATGTAAGAAAACTAAAACTTACTTTAGTTTTTGGTTGAGTTCCAGTTGACATTTGGCTTGGCACACCATCAAGATTCTGGATGTTTGCAGTTTTAGTTCTACAAATTCCTTTCTTCTGATGATTTTTCTTAGGATTACTCTCCAGGTTTATAGAATCCTGTAAAAAATTTTTTTAAGGTTTTTTTCATATATAAAGGACTATCCTTAGGCAATAGTTCAAGTTAATTAAAGACTGTTACATCACTAAAAATTTTTTTAAACTACAATCATTTTGAAAATTGACATAAAATGTAAGAATATTCTTAAATATTAATAATTTTTCCAAAGACATTTTTGGTTAGTGAGATCAGCCCCAGTAAAGCCTAAGGGCTTGATAATGTAAGTTTATAAACTAAAAGTGATTGTAAACTCTCAAGATAAATTATAGAACTATATTGGCATTTTCTAAAACTTTAAAAACAAAACCAGAGGTATTTTATATATTTATTATAATCATTTATTTTTTAATTGACAAATTAAAATTGTATATATTTATGGTGTACGATATGATGTTTTAAAACATGTATACATTTTAAAATGGTTAAATCAAGCTAATTAACATATGCATGACCTCAAATACTTATTTTTGTGTGTGCGGTGAGACCACTTAAAATCTACTCTCGGCAATTTTCAAGTATGCAGTATATTAGTATTGATTGTAGTCACCATGTTGTGCAGTACATCTCCTGAATTTATTCCTCCTGCCTAACCAAAATTTTGTATTCTTTGATCACCAAAGGTGTTTTATTTTAGTTTAGTTTTATTTCATGATTATTTTCTTAGAGACAGGGTCTCGCTCTGTCACCTAGGCTGGAGTGCAGTGGCATGATCATAGCTCACTGAAGCCTTAAACTTCCAGGCTAAAGCAATCCTCCTGCTTCAGCCTCCCCAGTAGCTGGTATTAAAGGCACTTGCCATTATACCTGGCTACATTTTTTTAGTTTTTGTAGAGACAGGGTCTCGCTACGTTGACCAGGCTGGTCTTGAACTCCTGGCCTCAAGTGATCCTCCTGCTTTGGCCTCCCAAAGCACTGAAATTATAGGAGTGAGTCACCCTGCCTGCCTCCAAATGTGGTTTTAAAATTGAAATAATATTGAAAAATTGAAATAATAAAATGATGTTCATATAGAGCCACGATGGTCTTTTAAGCCTTATGATTTCAGACCATATGTCGTAATAGTGGAGAACAATTTATAAGATTATATTTCTGAAGGTTAACTATGCAAATAAAATTATTTAAAAATATTAATATATTAGTAAAAAGAGAATCCTAAAATTTCTAAATACAATAAAAGTTCTTTTCAAGAAAGTTGGATGAATTTTTATCAAATTGAAGTAATAAATTTGTCTTTACTAATTCCTCCCATTGCTTGGAAGTCTTCCACATCTCTCTATGTCCAAGTTATCTAGAAGCCTCTACTGCAATGTTCTGTCTTGGCATATTCCGTCTGGAGAAAGTATCAGATCTGCGGAAGCAGGAAAGGCTGGAGATGTAAATCTTTTATTTAACTAATTTTACTCATAGATTATCAGAGGTTGTTTTTGGTGGGAGGCGGAATGTAGAATAAACCTACTTGTACATGAATCTAGCACTGCCAAATACTAGCTACCTAACAGTGGACCTAAGTTCCTCAAATCTTAATTCGCCTGTAAAACAATACTTTTTGACATTTATTCAACACTTCCTTGTGCCTGGCAGATTTGGCATCTGCCAGAATGTGAGTACACAGGAGTATGCCAAGTCTGATGAGAATTTTTAAATGTGCTGCTTAAAAATTATATTTCTCTTGCTTATGATGTTGCTTATGATGACAAGAACATGGTGATGATTATAGTAGCTAATATTTTCTGATAGTTACTGCTGTGTACTTTTTTTTTTTTTTTACAGGCGTGAGCCACTGTGGCCGGCAATAATTGTCACAATTATTAAACCATCCTTATGCTTGTGAGAGCAACTGTGCTTGGCTGTGACATGCAATTCCTTTCAATTCTATTGAATTTTGTTAGCTGGTGTTTTCTTTGGTATTTTTGCAGCCATATTCATTTATGCCCTGTGTTAATTTTTCTATCAAGAAGATATTAGTTTCATAAAATAAATATGGAAGCTATGAATCCTTACAAATAAGTTATATTTGTAATATGTAGCTAAGCACTTAGCACAGCAACTGAAACAGGGTGAACACTCAATACATATTTGTTAAATGAAGACCGAATTGCTTATTTCCATGGCTTTCTCTGCGTGCTTCTTCCCTAGGACCCTAAGTTTTAGTTGACTTTTGTAGCCACCATACCAAGAGAGCAAAAGAGTAGTTAGGAATGCCAGCTGTGGAGCTAGAGCTCTGGGTTCAAAGCCAGGCTCTGACACTTAACAAGCTACAGACCACAGACTACTTACTTTTTCTCTCTGTACCTAAGTTCCCTCCTCTGTAAAACTAGAAGTGGTAATGCTTTGTACTCTCTGGACTGTAAGGAGTTTATAAGGGTAAAGCACTTTAAAAAGTGTGTGGCACATACTAAGTGAGGAGTTAATATTAACTATTATTATGTTAGTACGTGACAGGTAAATTGATTAAAGAATAATGAAAATGTAAAGATAGAGAACAGGAAGACAATACTTCCTGTGTCTCTGAGCTGTCCTGAGGATCATGTGACGTGAATTTTAAATAATGACAGTGGTTTGAAGTGTTGTTTTTAGAACCATTACAAATGGGGAGCCCCAGTGGTCAAAAGAAGAGAACTGTTTTGTTCTTTGACAAGAAAGCGACACAGCTAGAAAAATATTATTTATTAAGTTTTATTCCTTAGAATTTTTCTTCTATATTTTAGCCACTTCTATATTATTTTAAATACATAGTTTTAAGGGTTTAATTTAATATCTTTGTATTGCAAAATAAGTGAACAAGAATTTTCCATCAAACTTCATTCTTCTTGGAATGTAATCCCTGATTTTTCAAACATTTTTTTTTATGGGTCTTTATCCATTACTTACTTTTTGTAGTTCATATATTACTCAAACAATACCTCTTCCTTTGTTCCTTTCCCAGACCCCTTCCCCCACACAAAAAATTTAAAAATGCCATCCTTATAGTCATTCTGTAAGGTTGCTATGAATAGGTAATAGTCTACTACAGTCAACTTTACTAATGTAATAAACATTACTGAATAGTTTCTACTATATACAATTGAGCAATGAAAGGAAATCAATTATGAATTATAGAAAACCAATAATAAAGTTCTCCTCCTAATCTTTGCCCAAATTTCATATAAAGAGAACTTAGGAAAAAATTTCTGAGTTAAGATATTTATATGGATGCAAATATAGCAAAGAATCAGGTGGTGGACTGTCCAAGCCAGGAGAAATAAAGAGTTGATTCCTTTATTCATCCTGTTCTGTTCAGAATAAAAGAAAAAAATTAAAATACAGATAGGTAACCCCTTTGTTTAAAAAATTCTAGGACATTTCTGAAATAATTATACAAATTTTAATTTTATATAATATTTAAAATTATAGCATGCCATTTTTAAATTTCCTGATTTGCAAAGAAGAATCTTACTCAGATGATTTGAAAACTAAGATCATCATGTTTAATTTTCTAGAGGAAGGCACATTTATAAAGAAATATCCATATTTTAAAACACTTGGAATACTATTAAGAATCCGTTAACCGACCATTAATATCCAAAAGCCATAAGTAATGTAACACTAGTTTTTGGTCCCAAATATAAATGAAATTGGCTGAATATCAGAGCCTAGCATAGACTGAAAGTTGTCTTTGACATTTATTCTTCAGGTAGTAGATTTGTCCTATATCTCAACAAAGTAGTTTGTGTAATGAACCTCCAGAGAACATTCAAAACATGAGGAAGTGTAAACACATATCAAAGTTTTCCCCAGCTAAGCTAATATTATATATATATATATACACACACACAATATACAGATACATATGTGTGTGTGTGTGTGTGTGTGTGTGTATATATATACACTTTTTTTTTTTTGAGATGCAGTCTCCTCTGTCACCCAGGCTGGAGTACAGTGACACAATCATAGCTCACTGCAACCTCAAACTCCTGGGCTCAAGCCATCCTCCAGCTGCAGTCTCCGATGTAGCTGAGACCGTAGGGTGTGCCACCATGGCTGGCCAACTTTTTTTTCTTTATTTTTGTAGAGATGAGGTCTCGCTATGTTACCCAGGCTGATCTCAAACGCCTGGCCTCAAGGGATCTCTTGTCTCAACCTCCTAAAGTCCTGGGTTTACAGGCATCAGTCACCACACCCAGCCCTGAGCTAATATAATTTGTATTGAATTTATCTTTAAAAATGTTTCTAATCTCAGATCTTCCTATAACAGACGAATTTATTTCTCCTGCTAAATTAGCAAGAAAGACACCACTGATTCCACATCTCAGAAATAAGAGGCCTTCCAGTTTCTCATACTTCCTAGTGCTGGTCACGAGATTTCTCTTTTTCATCATAGTAACGATCATCTTTTCAGTGCTTATATTTACAGTAATGAAAGTGGGCTGCTGCCTAAGTTCATATCATGATTCCTCTGCTTACTGTACAGGAAACCAGTAATAAAATTATCATTCTAATTTTTGCCAAAATTTCATGTAAAGAGGGTAACTTGTGACTTCAGCCAATTACTTCTCCCAATGCCTCTGCCATCTCATTGGAATAAATGGGGATACTAATAGTATTTATTCATAGGGTTTTATTTATTACTTCCTGTTTCATTTTTTGGCTCATATTTTACACAAGATATTGACAGAACTTCAGGAAGCCAGAGATCTGTGTTATATACTTTATGAGAGCCATGACTATGCTCTTTCTGATGGATTGAATACTGCAAAAAAAAAGGAACCAGGGACCAAACATAACAGACTAAGAAGAAAGTTAGTGCCCTGTTGATTGAATAACCCAAATATCTCTTCCAAATCCCATGATGTGATCTGTTGAAGATGCATAGAAACTAACGGAATAAAGCATGAGATGTGAAAACACAGAAGAGTCATCATGATGTCCAGTTCTACTTAAAAATTACATATGGAACAAGCTTTAGTAGTTTCACGCCTTTATTTTTCACTTGTACATAGTTGATTTAGAAATCTGCATCTTGTTCCTGAACCCAGTGGTATTACAACGAAGTATATCTTTGGAGCCCTCAATTCCTGTCTCATTCATTCACTTATTCATTCATCCAGCCAGCCAGTCATTCATTCATTCATGTGCCAAGTGTTGTCCCAGGACTGAGGAAACAAAAATAAATATAACATATTTTCCTCAAGACCTCTAAACTAAGGAGAAAGGGTCATATAGACAGATCTATCAAAAGGATTTAAGCCAAAGTATGTACAAAACGATATGGGAAAACAGACAAAAAAAGCAAGTAATTCTGCTTAGGGGAAAAGGAAGTGTTCAGAGAGGTGGTAACCTTTAAACTGAATTTAGCAGGAAGAATAGCAGTATTTCAGGGGATGGGAATCCCAAAGGCATGAAAGCACAAAAACAATACAGCATGTTCAAAGAATAGTGAGGATTTTATCTGAGTCCATCCAATGATGCCTAGGGGGTACTGGTAGCAAATGATCTGTAGAAGGTAAATGGGGAACCCCGGATAAGAAACCACATATTAAGGAGTTTGAAATTTTGCTGTAGGTAATGGGAGCCCTGTGAAATTTTTTTTTATTGATGTGTTTTACAATTGAGAAAATTAGAAAAGATAAGGAGCCTACATAAATATCAAAGAGTTAAAAAACATGCATAATAATTGCTGGTATCCCAACATTTTAAATTTAAACTTAATTCTCCCTTGCCTCTACTCATGTTTTTTTTTTTTTGGTGAATGCTTCTTCAACACCTTATTTTTATTGTGAAATAAAGGAGAAATACAGAAAAGCACACAAAACAGATTCATGGCTTCATAAATAAAGGTGAACAACTCTTTAACCACCACCACATCAAGAAGTCAAACTTTGCAAGAACTCCCCGAGCCAAACCCCTCCAAATATCCCATACCAATTGCAATTCTCTTTTCCCCCCACCATAAGTAACCATTATTCTGGCTTTTACAGTAATTATTTCCTTGCATTCTTCATTCTTTATCACTGAGATGCATCTTTATGTGTTCATGTGCATCCTTAGGAATTAAAGTGTGGTCCTGCCCCTTTATACATTTTTTTATGTCTTTTGTGTTTTCATCTGTAATTTATTTTTGTTATAGTTTATCTGTTGAAAAATCCAAGAGTTTTCCCAATCTGAGTTTTGCAAATTGCATGTTCAATTGCACATTTCAACTTGTTCTTGTCTTCTGTTTTTCTGAAAACAAGGAGCGAATTAAGATTTGGGTTTCATCCGTTTGGCATGACTATAGGTAGTGTTGTGTGCTTCCATCAAGAGGTATATAATGTCTGGCTGTCTTTCTTTTTAATGATATTAGCAGCTATTCATGCGAAATACCTATATGTATTCATTCATTAGAGGCTGCAACACAGTGATATGTTAATTCTTTTTTCATCTATGAATTGGAATATGTTTATACAGAGATATTTTCCCTCATTTACTATTTGGCTACCTAGTGTTACAGTTCATATAGGAAAGCAGAATACTTCATCCTTTCACTTTATTTATTAGTTTTCAAGATAATGAATTGGTTCCCTATTGATATGGTTTTGCT
Organism: Pan troglodytes; assembly: GCF_028858775.2. Lineage (NCBI taxonomy): Eukaryota > Metazoa > Chordata > Mammalia > Primates > Hominidae > Pan > Pan troglodytes. Next base: position 32,683,253 of record NC_072412.2, read on the forward strand.
GTGTCCCCACCCAAATCTCATCTTGAATTGTAGCTCCCACAATTCCACATGTTGTGGGAGGGATCAGGTGGGAGGTAACTGAATCATGAGGGCAGGTCTTTCCTGTGCTATTCCCGTAATAGTGAATAAGTCTTATGAGATCTGATGGTTTTATAAAGGGGAGTTTCCCTGCACAAGCTCTCTTCTCGTCTGCCATGTGAGATGTGCCTTTCACCTTCCACCAGGATGGTGAGGCCTCCCCACCCAGGTGGAATTGTGAACCCGTTAAACCTCTTTCTTTTGTACATTGTCATCTTGGGTGTGTCTTTATCAGCAGTGTTGAAAACAGACAAATATACTTATCATGCTCTAAAGGCAATCAGCTCTTTTTAAAAAAGTATCATTATGAACCATGGATTTAAATATATTTGACAAGTTTCAATCCATTGCAATTATTCTTGTGAATGCCATTCAAATTATTCTGTCCTTAGCTAGTGGGTGCCTTGTCAATTTGGTTTCTGAGACCCTGGTAGTGTTTGATAGCTACTTTGCCATGGTATGTCAAGCTGTTCGTTTTGTACATTTCCTTCCTTAAGCCTAGAAATAGAAGTTTCTCCTAGAAGCCCTGGTTTCCTTAAATAAGGAATTATTTCAAGAACACAATCCAAGCAATAGGGACAGTCATTACCACTGTGTTGGTCATTGTTTCTAGGTGTTTTCAACAGACATAGAGATAGAAAGGGAGAGAAGAGAGTGGTGAGAGAGAGAAACCTCATGAGTTCATATCCAATACTTCCAGTTTGAATTTAAGACTACAGGACTTTTACTTAGTCTCTAATCTATTACATCTGTATCTCTTTTCTTCCAAACTGAGAATCTTGGTTCTCAAGGACACAGACTATGACAGAATTATAATATTCCATAATTACTCATTTGTTTTTTATCTCATATTATACACTTAATAGTCTCAAAATAACAATCCTAATGCTACCACTGAAGTACTGAAAACACTGTAAAAGGTTTTGCATGTGCTGTCCCCCCATCCCCATCTTTTTAGTGATTATATACTATTTTCTCTTCCTCTTAGCCTTCATTTAGTCTTAGTTCTTCTATGAAGTCTCTATTGCAGCTCAGCACAGTCTATAGGCTGTCATTCTGCTCACCTGTTACCTGAAGCTCATTTTCTAGCAGGCTCTTCAGGAAGATCTCAGTCATTGTGCCCTTTTTGCTATAAAGTAAGTTTTTCTGGACACAAAATGCTTAGCACATACTTTTTTCCCTTGAGAATCTTAATTATGTTACCTTATTTTCTTTTAGCCTAATGTATTGCTAATGAAAAAAACTGAAGTTTATCTAATTATGATCTCTTATAAATCATGTGCTCTTTTCCCCTCTAAATATTCAAAGGATTTTTAAAAAATTAAAACCCAGTAATTGTGGTAGAGTGTCTTGATATTATAATTCTGGGTTGATCTTTTTAGGTGTATGGAGAACTCGCTCAATATGTAACTTCTAATCTTTTTTATTTCAGGAAAGTTTTCTTGAATAATAATTTTTAGCATTTCTTCTGGTCCCTGGATTTAGTTTTCTTCCTTTATGGCTGTGCTTGTAAGAAATTTTTCTATCTTGAAGTCTGAAAACAATCTTTTTTTTTTTTTCAAAGTTGTAATGCTTTGACTTTTACTTGTATGCTATTAATATACCTGGGATACTGTGTGTACAAAATTCCTTTCATGAAAACAGGAGAGAAATTTATGTCATTTGGGTATAAAAAAGTTGTACTTCTGAGCAATTGTTTATTTATATCTCAAGTAATTATGAACTAATCTGATTCATACCTGGTGTCTGATTCCGACATGAGGAATCCAAAGGGTAGCAGTGGTCTTGTAAGATGATTACTGTATTTCCACACAAAACTGGGTCAAGGAAGTACAAGTGGTTCTTGTGGACCAGATAGGCACCTTCCAGGTGAAGAAATCAGCCACAAAATTTTTCCAAAGGGGCTGGGGCAATGGGACCCCAACAGAAAGAACCCGGGTGAGGCAAACATATCAGTCACCCATGGCTAAATGTTGGCTTAAGTCCTAAGTGGCCAGTGGGAGAAAGGCCAATCCGAGAATTGTGTCACTGGAGATTCCAGGCAGAGGAACATAAAGAGGTATTTTTAGTGTCAATCAAAGCCCCAAGAATGCCAGTTCCAGATTGTCAGAGTAGTGACCATGTAAACCTGGGTCTTTTCCCCCAGTCCTTTCTACCTAGTAAGACCCTGGAGGATGAGACACTGTAGGTAGCAGACTGGGTGAGGAGCAATAGAGCAAGATATGAAAACAAAAGAGAAGCCAACCCCCGTAGGCCTTTCTGCCCATAGCAGGTCTCAGCAGTGGGAAGCTGCTTTAAATTAGGTAAGATTATGAAGCTATGTGATTACAAATGGTCTGAAAGTTCTGAATATTTAAATGAAACTGTTCTTGTGCCAAAAGGTAACCAGAGGATGTTTTATTTTAAAATGATTGGAAATACTATGGCACCCACCTGATAAATCATTCAAAGTAGAGAAGAAATATTCCTTGCACATATTTGAAGGAACAACAGAAAGAAAAAACAAAGCTCTTTTTTTTTGTTCACCCTATCAAGTTGTTTCCATTCAATAAAATTATTACATCTGGTAAGTAAGTGGATTTATGCTTATATAAACTGAAAAAGGCTAGGAAGTACATGGTAAGATCACATGCAAATTTAAACCAAAGGCTTTGCTTACAATTTCCTTGTATTTGATGTCAATAAAACTTTCAAACACCTGAGCACCTCTTCCATGGAGACTTCCCCAGCCACCCTGATCATGACTGTGAGGACTGGATATAAAGCTCTAGGCACATGTTCAGCCCTTAACAAATGCTGAGTGTTAATTATGCTCTTCTCTGCTCTCACAGCACACTTCATCAGAAGGTGTTTCCCATTACACGAATGTGTCTCTTTTCTTCAATTACTCTCAAAGTTCCTAGAAAGGAAGGACATATCTTATACTTACTTTATGTTCATCAGAATTCTGGTCAGAACTTTGTGCTTAGGACTTTTCAAAAGTAACTGACAACTGATCAATAAGTAGAGATAAGTGGAGTGATGGTATCACAATAGGAATGCTCTGGGGCAAGCAAGGAAAGCCTACTAGCAACCCTGAAATCACTCTTTTTGTTAGCTGGGTGTACTTTTCACTTTTTCTATACTCTCAGATTTCTCATCAATAGAATGTCTATTTTATGTCCTAGAGTCTCCTACCATAAAATACTAGGCCCTTACAAATTATATTATTTTGAGTTATCAGACTTTTAGAGTATCTTCTTTGGAATGGTATTCAAGCTCAGGGAGAGCCACATGAACTAACTGGATGATGCACTGCTCTGTGTAAAGTTTCCTCTAAGCAGTTTAAGAATGTTATGCACCAGACAGGGAAAATAGTTGAAGAAGTAGGACAGAAAGAAGTGTGTATTTTCTGTCTGGTTTTAAATGTAATTCAACAGGTAGACATTGGATTTCAACATTTTTAAAAAGGTCTCTTGTTTGTCCTTGTTTTAAAGATATTTGAAACCACATGCTGTTTTTTCATACATGTATTTTGTGATCATGTACAATGTTAAGCAGGAGAAAAGGAACCTTTTCTAATGTATTTTTTATATATAGAATACACTGTTGAAACACTATTAAAATGATTATAGAACATTTCAGTGGCCTTTGGATATATTTAAATTCTTCTAAGTGTCTAGTATAAGCACTATGAGATTAAGGACTGGGCCTGTTTTAACATTATTTTATAAAAACTTATTTTCCTTTTATTATTCAAGTTATGGTTATCTACCATCCAAACTATTCACGACAAATGAAACACTAACCCCAAAGAGGGAAAGCAGAACAAATTAAAATGTACCATTTTCTTGATGAAAGAAGATGTTATGTCCAAATTCTGGACATAATAAAAGGAGAACTGGGCCGTTTGTGGCTCATGCCTATAATCCTAACACTAGGAGGCTGAGGCGGGTGGATCACCTGAGGTCAGGAGTTCGAGAACAGCCTGGCCAACATGGTGAAACTCATCTCTATTAAAAATACAAAAATTAGCCTGGTGTGGTTGTGCATGCCTGTAATCTCAGCTACTCAGGAGGCTGAGGCTGGAAAATCGCTTGAACCCAGGAGACAGAGGCTGCAGTGAGCCGAGATCACGCCATTGTGCTCCAGTCTGGATGACAAGAGCGAAACTCTGTCTCAAAAAGAAAAAAAAAGGAGAACCAAATGGGTTTTCTTCATTACATAAATCTGAATACGACTGGCCAAAAATAAAAGCAAAAGTGATAAAAGCACTGACTGGAAATTTTAGCCCCAAGTCTTCCTTTAAACTTAATATTGATGATTTCAAAGTTTAGAAGAGTTACATACAAATATTCTTGAACTATAACAATTTCAAATTGATACAATTAAGTAAAATATATTTTGTATTTTAAGTTTTACCACAGAGAATCAAAGGCAATCAATTAAAGATAAAATTGTATTTTAGTAACTTACAAATACAACTTCCAGGAGCAGATGAGAAAGAAAAACATCAATTAATTGTTTTGATGTTCAAAATAACTTAATTATATTAATTAGAGATATAACAAAGGCCTGCTCCAAAGGAGGAGAAAGTTCTTAGAACATATTTGTTGTTTTGCACCAAGGTCAACTTTATTTTGAACATAAAAAACTTACATTCTTTCTCTTACCACAAAAGCTGAAGTAAATATGTTCTAGCCCTCAAATGTGACTGTTGGTGTTTTGGGGATAAAGGGAACTTTGCCCCCTTATTGATGGCTTCTTGTTTCTTTATAATAATCCCATTCAGGGAAATAAAAGGCACATTTGTTTTACTGATTCCATCTAAGCACATTATAAAAGGCGAGATGACAGTCCGAAAATCTATACTTAAATTATTGGAATGGAAGAGGACTGAGTGATCCCTTATAGAACACACAGAGGTCAGGCTTACACTCCAGTTGGTCCTCATCATGATCTGGAATAAGAGCATCGGTGATTTGGGGGACATGAATAGAGCTGGGTTATGGGAAAGCTACTCTAGATGTGACATTCCATTTTCCGTGTGTGCATGTAAATAAATTAAATATATAGGATTGTCAATCCTCAGTGATACAGTTAAGAGTACTGAAGACTCAAAGGTGGAAAATAAAATGGTAAAATGGTGAAGCAAAACAGAAATGGCAAATAAGACAACTAAATTGTATTGGCCATTATTTAACATGCCATTACATCATACGTATTTTTAAAGCCAGGAATTTATGAAATTTAGTGTAACATCATTTGGACCGTTTTATCATCAATAACTGTAAGAAACTTTTTAACTGTTCCACTCTGCATTTGTTTATTCTATAAGTTAGGAAAATGAAAACTAATAAAAAATAATAAAGAAAACGAAGCTCAGGAAATAAGAGTATTTGATTCTGAAACATATTTTCCCATCATGGGAGAGTCTCCTGAATCTGAGAATGTTGTAATATTACTCAGTCCATATTTACTGCATAATGATTATGCTGTCTTGGTAGGATAAAAATTAGATAAACATTAGGGATGTATATGAGAGGTGACAATAAAAACTGAAGTCAACGTCTTATATTCAAGGGATTTATAACTCTCTCTGGGCTAGCACAATCTGAAAAGCAGAATTAAAAGGGAAAACTGGTAGATACCTCTTTTAATGAACACTCAACTGTAAAACCACCTGGTTTTCCTCTTTAAAGAAAGAAGAAATTGCTTCTGCCAGCTTACTGAACAGAACTTCCCTGTGATGTCTGATAACAGCCTATACTCCAATCTCTGTAAAAGTCACACTAATTATTAATACACTGGAGCAGAGTTCAGGTTCCATTTTGTCATACAGTCTTAGTGAAACTGCCTCATTATATTGTTCTATTGGTTTGCTAGTAACAAAATTCCCTTGCTATTCATATTAGAGCTGCTTTAAATTTTATTCCACATTAAACTTTTTAATCAGATTTTCTTTTAGGTTATTTTATCATAGTAAAAATTTTATTTTAGGTTACAAAAACAATTTCAGGATTCATTAAATAGCAGCAAGAGAGCAAATACCACGACTTGAGCACTATAGATGAGTAAACTTTCAGAACAGTTCTGACCATGGCTTTCAATAAAACTAACAAGTTGTTTACATAGCTGTGAGAAAGGTTATTGTTCATTGGTTTTGCGTCCTAGTGCAGCATTCAGCATTTAGTGGGAGTCCAATCAGTGTTTACTGAATAAAACAAACTAAGTGATGAGCAGAAATCTGGAAATGTTGTGGCTTCCGAAATACTGCTGCTACGCAGACGAGTTATGACTAACATTCCCCCTTGAAGTTAAAACTTTTTGTATAAATAATTTTAAAAACAATAAAGAACCCATTATGTATCAGACATTTTACAAACAATCTTATTAAAACCCAATCTTGGCAAGTAGGTATCTTATTTGACACTTTAGGGAAACTGAGGCTCAGAAAAGTTAAATAACGCTCAATTACACCCATGCAGAAAGTGAGGGGTCTTGGATTAAGTCCTGATCATTCGATCTTTATACAGTACACTCACAGACCTGTGGGCAATGTTTTATATAATTATTCCTTGAAATTACGGTAAAAAATCAAATCCACTCTCGGGCTTGGCCGGGAAGTGTATATTTCTTTACTGGCATAAAAAAAAAAAATTAAAAAACCAACAAGGAAAAGAAAAGAAAAGATGTATTTCTTCTTGCCTGACTAGAACATATGCTTGTATTTTAAGAGCACCAAAGGTGACAGACTGAATTTACAGCTACAGCATAGTCATGTTTAGCTCGCCTGGAAACAGAACTACCCTGATCTCTCAGCAAAAGGAACAGAGGGTGCTTCCCCATACAGAAGACACAGTCAGGCCAACTCTAAAGAGAACTAGGGCATTGCCTAGGAACCCATCTGTGGCAAGGGGGTACCACTGCCAGGAGGCCCCACAAACACCTCTGGAATTAAGACGGAAAGTCACTTCCATGTCTTCTGTGTTGTTTCTCCTGTTTAGAAACAAAAAGTATTGACACTAGTTCAGAAAAATGAGCCTATCTTTATTAGCATAAAGACTCTCAGATTACGAGGATTAAAAAAAAAATGACCCCGCCTCTGAACCGTGAAGAACTAGGGAAATCTGAGTAAAATACAAAAAGGATCTTGAGAGGGCAAGATCCCGAAGAAGGGTGCAGAAAATTCTGCCCATATTTGACTCTCTTTTTCCCCTTACCTTATTCATCAATTTGGAAGTTGTTTCAGAGGCTGAGAAGTTACACAGATAATGGCAACTAAGAAGCAGAGAAGCTGAGAAGAGCTTGCTTTCAGGAGTCCACTGATTGAGAAAATAAAAATGCGAGTTCAGGGCCCACGAAAGAGGGAAGGCCTAACACCTCGGCTTTTAGCTGGGACACAGAAAGGGTCACCTCAGGAGTAAGAAAGAACCTGAAATAGACGAGACCTAACAAAGTCTAAAACCCAGTTTGAAATAATCTCACTTCCATATTAGATTAAGGTGCTCTGCCCTTAGCCTAGCTTCCTAATAGAAGCAAAAGTAAATCCTACAAATACTTCCATAAAGTAAAAAACACCACTCAGAGCCCAGTATTTTTTTTTTTCATAAACAAAGACAACATTTCATAAAGAATTTCTGGGCATACCAGGAAACAGAAGAAAAAGATAATGGAAACAAGATCCACAGATGATCCAAATATTGGAGTTAATGGGCACAAACTATTTAATTTTTTTTTTTTTTTTTTTTTTTTTTTTGAGACGGAGTCTGGCTCTGTGACCCAGGCTGGAGTGCAGTGTTATAATCTCGGCTCACTGCAAGCTCCGCCTCCCGGGTTCACACCATTCTCCTGCCTCAGCCTCCTGAGTAGCTGGGACTACAGGTGCCTGCCACCATGCCGGACTAATTTTTTGTATATTTAGTAGAGACGGGGTTTCACCGTGTTTGCCAGGATGGTCTCAGTCTCCTGACCTTGTGATCCGCCCACCTCTGCCTCCCAAAGTGCTGGGATTACAGGCGTGAGCCACTGCGCCCGGCCTTGCATTTATTAATACTAGAGACGTAGAATCTATGCATAAGAAAATTCTAGAACTAAAATAAAATGATTCAACAACTGAAAACTTAAACTAAAAAAATACACTTAGAATAAAAACCATGAAATGTGTAGGAAGAAACTTAACAATGTATGTGCAATACCTGTATGCTGAAAATTACAAACAGAAATTAAAGATAAAAATAAAAGGAGATATATGCCATGTTCATAGATTGGAAAACTCAGTATTTTTAAGATGTCAGTTCTCTCCAAGCTGATGAATAAATTTAACAGAATCCCATTCAAAATCCCAGCAGATGTTTTTAGAAATTGAAATGACAATTTAAAAATTTATATTAAAATGCAAAGGACTTAGAATGGCCAAAGTAATTTTGAGGAAAAAAATACTTCCACTATCTGATTTCAAGACGTATAAAGCTACAGTAATCAATACAGTGTGGGACTGGGTTAAGAACAGACATATTTATCAATGAAATTGAATAGAATAGAAATTCAGAAGATCGGCAGATTTTTAATAAAGGTGCCAAGGTAATTCAATGAAGGATAATCTTTTTAACGAATGCTACCAGAATAACAGGATTTCTATTTTGAAAAATATGACTATCAACCATTATTGTGCCATACTAAAAATTAAGTGGATCGTAAACATAAATAAGATATATTGTGAATCTCAGAAATGAGAGGATTTTATGAACAGCTTTATGCTAATAAATATTTGGATATGTACAAATCCCTACAAATATACAACTTACAAACAAAAGCTGCTCTTTAAAAGATACTTTTAAGAAAATGAAAAAGCAGGCCACAGACTGGGAGAAAAATATTCACAACATATAATTCTGACAAAAAAGTCATACGCATAGTATGTAAATAACTCCTACAACTCAATTACAAACAACTTAGTTTTGAAATGGGCAAAAGTTTTGAACATATACCCACTTAATGGCTAAAACTAAAAACTAAAAATAGCAAGTGTTGGCATTTGATAAAAAGACCTGTCACCCTTTTAAACTATAGTAGTTCCCCCTTAGCTTCAGGGGAAATGTTCCAAGAACCTAGTGGATGCCTGAACCTCAGAGAGTACCCTACCCTAAATATATTATGCACGAATTTCTTTTTCTTTCTTCATAATTTCACAGATAGAAGACTGATTCTTACCAACCACTTGGTTCCTAGTGACCTTAGGTGATTCCTTAAGTCGAGAACTTTCACCTTCCACTTAAAGGAAGCACATTAAGGCTTCTTTTGGCATATCCAAATTGCCAGTATCACTACTATTGGGCCTTGGAGACATTATTAAGGAAAATATAGGTTATTTGAATCCAAGCTCAGTGATATGGTGCTAGTTGATAACTGTGATAGTGGATGCTGAACAAAGGGAGGATACACGTTCTGGGAGGCACAGAGAGAGGCAGCATGAGATTTCATCACACTACTTAGAACTTCTAGCAATTTAAAATTTATATTTCTGAAATTTTCCATTAAATATTTTTGGACCTCGGTTGACAGTTGGTAACTGAAACTATGGAAAGCAATACCATGTATAAAGGGGACTCCTATACAAGGATGTTTGATGAGTGCAGACACAAATAGATTCGATGGTGGGAATACACAAAAATTCTTGGCTTGTGCTCACAATTCTTTTTTCAATAAAGTGTGAGGCAAAGTCATTAGTTGAGGAAGTTGATAATTTGAGGAGGGAAAAGAATATTTGGATTACAGAAGGAAAGGGCAAAGTCAGTAGAGCAAAGGAGTAGGAGAGCTGATCAATATGCAGAGCCAATTTAGGTGTGAGATCACACTAGTCCACCCAACAGTTAACAGGCTGGGCCCAAGCTCAGAAAAGATAAACGCATGCAGGAGTTCATCCATGGTTTGAGTTTTGCCCGGCAAGTGCTAAAAGTGAGGGATAAGAGTTGAGGATATTTGCAAAGGAGTCAATGCCACTATTTCTGAATATATGTGTACTCTTTGAACTGTGAAGGGCTATGTTACTGTAACTTAATAGTATAATGGTAGCAAAATGAAGCAATCCCTCAATTTAAGGTTGGTTATATACGATGTAGAGAAAGATGGGAAAGTCGAAAAAAAAAAGTAAGCAACTAAATGGGATATAGCCAAAGCTGAAGTATGCAATGATGAAATAAACTGATTCCATATTCCACACATTTGATTTTAGGGTCTAAAAGCTATTTTGCAATCTTCCAGATCACTCTTTGAAGACCTATTACAGCTTCAGCTCTGACCTCTTTCACGTGTTTTCTAGTATCTTCCAACATTTTCCCCTTTTCTTCCCCTTTGGATATCCTGCCTCCTTCTTGCCCTGTTTCTGACCCATCTTGAATGATATTGCAATATCCCCTTAACTTTTACATAAACAGGTGCCATAGTACTCCTCACGTCACAGCAGCGTTTTTTCCAGTACCAACTACCCAGACTATCAAACGGTTTTAGCAAAAAACAATGAAATACACTTATTTGGCAATTTCGGACAATCTTTCTTATATCCTCCGGCCCACTGCTGTTTCTTTCAAAATATCTACTTAAAAGCCTGTATTCCTTTCCCTCTGGCTTTTACAAGGCTTGTTTTTATATAGGCCCTGGACTGCAAAGAGCTTTGAAATCCAGATAAAAGTGTTTACCAAGGCTGAAGAAATTTTCCAGGAGAACTGAGCACTTTGCACAGATGACATTTTTGGAATTAGTTTAAAATTAAACGGAGCGGATGCAGATTCATACAGATTTTATTTCTGCAACACACTTGGTTGTTTCCTTGCAGCATCTAAAAACAAAGCCAATGCACTTTCAGAAACTACTATGGTCCTCCAAAATTCAAAAGTGAAAAAATGACAAAATTTTTCTTTGTAACACATCTGCACAAGAGGCTTTCCTTTAAAATTTGATAAAAGACCAAGGCCACACCACAAAACACAGAATATAAAACTGTGTATCGACAAAAATTAAAAACTAAGACAACTCCTTAAGAGAATCGCTTGCTAAAAAGTTTAAAAAACACGAAGACATGCTTTCTTAAATAATTTGAAAATGTTTTTGGTTCCACACGAGTAGTCTATTTGTTTGCGTGCCTTTTTTATTCCTTGTGACACCCCTACCTTCTCAGAATAAACACTGAAAGATGAACAGACCGGGGGATCAAGCCGGTTCACTAAGATTTAGAGGGGAAGGCTGGGTCCATCTTAGCACTGAGACCGCACCCAAACTGCATTTGGATCGCTAAGGACTAAGAAAACAGTACAGATCCAGTTTTACCTCTTATACCATTAATTTTCCATAAAGCCTTCCATAAACCTGACTCACTGCCAGAAACCCAAACCCCGTGGGCGGGATTTAAAACAAAACCCATTACGCCACCATTTCCGCCTTGCCTGCCTAGCAAACGTGCAAACATGGAAAAAGACGCACACGCAGACGGCGCCTACGTCCCCAAAGTGCGCAAGCGCACGGCGAGACCCCGCCCCTCGCCCTCCCACCAAGACGAGGCGCGCGCACCAGCAACCAGGGCCCGCTGGCGCCGCCCCGGGTTTCCGCTCCGGGGCTCGTCGGTCGCCGTTCGGTTCCGGTTCTGGCCCCGCCCTCACGCGGGAACCCTCCAGAAGTCTTAATATCCGGGACCAGAGGCTGGTTGCAGCGCACATTTCCGGCAACGAGCGCAAAGGAAGGGATCCGGTGACGCCTCTTCCCGTCTCCCCAGCGGCCCAGGCTCTGGCTCTCGGTGCGGCAGCGCCATCTGGTGCCGAGTCTCCCGCCACCCGCGGAGGTGGCACGCGCCCTTCTCTCGGAACCTTCCAGAGAAACCGTGGCCCCTGCTTTCCTTTCTCCCGCCCTGGACGGGGAGGGACCCGAGTCTCCGCCCCGCCGAGTTCCCGCGCGGGAGGGACTTTGTGGCGACTCTGAAGCGGAAGCTGCTTGTAGGAGGAGCTTTACAAACCCAAAATGGAGCGGCAACTGTTCTTTCTCTAGTTTTAAGTCCAGAAGAAACGGCGTCCTTTTATTTTTTGCTTCCTTATGCGTTGTTGCTGGGTCATTCTCAGTCTTCCCCGTATCAGTTCTTTAATCTTTGAGGACTGGGACCCTGTATTAATTGCCTGGTAGGAAGATGACACGAGCTTTGTGGCTTACATTGGCCTCTGCTGTAAAAGCTTTTGTTTCCTTTCGCCTATTAAAGCGCTGTTGTAAAAGCCTGCTGTGTATGTGTTAGGAACCCATCAAGAAGCAGAATGTAGTAATTTGCTTTAAAATAGAACATGGAAGTTTCAGAAAGGTAGCCTCAGAAATGCTCAATGTAGATTCTTTTGCAAGTCACGTTTCTTTTAGATAATCAGAGAAAGGAAAAGTAATTTCCCCAAAGTTAGTAAAATCAACACATTTTCCTTTAATAATGTTCTTTTTTTTCTGTAATCTTGGAGTACTAACAGTGTTGTTTTAAATGTTTTATTGGAATGGTGCTGTGGATATCAAAATATATAATGAAACAAATTTCCTTTAGAGTTTAGATAGCACATGTTAACTTGACTCTTTGATTGTATTTCTCCTATAGTAGTGGTTCTCAAACTGGAGCATGCATCCAGATTCTCCAGAAGGCTTGTTAAAACAGATTGCTGGGCCTCAACCCCAGAGGTTATAACTGGGAGGGAAGGTCTGAGGATACAGCTGGATTAGTGTAGCTCTAGTAAAATTTCAGGTGATTCTGATGCTGTTGGTACTAGGACCACACCTGGAATAATTTAGAGTTCAGGATTGCTTTGTCAATAATGCTTTTTGCTATTGTTGGAGAGACGGTACTAAATTATACTGGTGATACTAAGCCTGCACAAGTCAGTAGTCCTTTTGACTCCGTGGATGGGAAGTAGTAAACTAAACCCTAGAACCAGTAGAGAGCTACATAAATGTTGACAGATTAAAGCAACCAGTTCATAGAAATGTATTCTGTGTATGATCATGTGATAGAGGGTGCTGTAATACCAAGTATACTAAATATTTCAGTTATTATACAGTAATTGTTCTTTAGCTGTTAAATTAGAAATGACTAAAATTAAGGACAAAACAGTTTAAACAATCATACTAATTTTACCCTTTGGAAGATGCCAGGTTTTTTTCAGTCTTTTGCATTTCCTCAAGTTCCCTTGTTTTACGGAATTCTCTACCCCCAGCCCACTCCCATCCCTACCGTGCCATTTATAAATGTACACAGTGCTTACATTATAAAAAATGATCATCTCAGAACTTCTCATCTTTTCAGCAGGACTTTTCTCAATTCTGTCAAATTCTGACTGTGCCACTGCCTTTATTGACACAGTAATTAAATCACGCAGTGATTAAAGTGTGCTGCACACTGTAACTTTTGTGCTTGCTACAAATAGAAATACAGATACTGTTAGATAAGTTTATGTTTATGATAATCAGTTCCTAAAATGTAGAAAGCAGTCGGTTTTCTGGTCTCAATTTTATTTAAATCACTGCCATTTTGTTTACTGGATGTAAGCTTCCCCCTCTCTGCTCCTCTATCCTGAATGGGCCTTCGTGAAAAGAAGAAAAAAAAGATTGAGAACAACTGTCTTAAAACCATGGTATTTCCCTAATAGGCTAGTACCATGTATTTGGATAATTACTGATGAATCATTTAAATCAGGGAAAGGTGCATGGTTTTTTTTGTTGTTGTTGTTTTTTCTCTTTTTTTTTTTTTTTTTTGAGATGGAGGGTTGCTCTGTCGCTCAGGCTGGAGTACGGTGGCCAGATTTCAGCTCACTGCAACCTCTGCCTCCGGGGTTCAAGCGATTCTCCTGCCTCAACCTCCTGAGTAGCTGGGACTACAGGCGTGTGCCACCACACCTGGCTAATTTTTTTGTTTTATTTATTTATTTATTTATTTATTTGAGACGGGGTTTTGCTCATGTTGCCCAGGCTGGGGTGCAATGGTGCGATCTCAGCTCACCACAACCTCTGCTCCCAGGTTCAAGTGAGTCTTCTGCCTCAGCCTTCCTGAGTAGCTGGGATTACAGGCATGTGCCACCATGCCTGGCTAAAATTTTGTATTTTCGTTAGTAGAGATCAGTTTTCTCCATGTTGGTCAGGCTGGTCTCGAATTCCCGACCTCAGGTGATCCACCCGCCTCGGCCTCTCAAAGTGCTGGGATTACAGGTGTGAGCCACCGCGCCTGGCCTAATTTTTTGTATTTTTAGTAGAGACGGAGTTTCACCGTGTTAGCCAGGATGATCTCGATCTCCTGACCTCGTGATCCGCCTGCCTCGGCCTCCCAAAGTGCTGGGATTACAGGCGTGAGCCACTGTGCCTGGCCCGAAAGGTGAATGTTCTTTGCCTTATTTTAAACTTTATTGTAATAAATTCACTAATGAAGCAGGCAGAGAAGATGTAAAGCACACTTCATTAGTAATGCTATATTTCATATACCTGCTGTATTTTGGGAGCATTATTGCTATCATTTGGTTTGTTGGATCCCTCCAAATCTCACGTTGAAATTTGATCCCAAGTGTTGGAGGTGGGGCTTAATGGGAGATGTTTTCAGGCATGGGGGTGGATCCCTGACACAGGGCTTGATGCCCTCCTAGTGATAATGAGTGAATTTTCTATTAGTTGCTGTCAGAGCTGGTTGTTAAGAGCCTGGCACCTCCCTCCTATCGATTTTCTTGCTGCTTTGTCTTGCTTCCTCGCTTACCATGTGATCTCTGCACATGCTGGTTCTCCTTCACCTTCACCCACAAGTGGAAACAGCCTGAGGCCCTCACCAGAAATAGCTGCTGGTACCATGCTTCTTGTACAGCCTGCAGAACTGTGAGCCAAGTAAACCTCTTTTCTTCATAAATTATCCAGCCTCAGGTATTCCTTTATAGAAAAATAAATGGACTAAGACAGTTGTTAAATAACCTTATTTTGTTGACTAAAAGTAATTAGTATTTTATGACATTTATTTATTATGGCTGTTAACATTACAATTTATCCTGGCTAATTTCATCAGTAAACACTCTTATGAAATGATACTGTAGCTTACTTTCAACCAAGAATTGGTTGACTTTGATACAGTAATTAGATTAGGATTCCCACGTCAGATTTTCTTTCAAAAATAATTTCTATTATGTGGAAGCCTCCTTTTCTGATTTTTTTCTCTTATTTTCTAAGAACATAATATGTAAATGGATGTATAATGAATATTTGTGGCAAAAAGCATTTAAGAATTAAGTTGATTCAGCTGTTAAAGGGGTCTTAGTTGTTAGAGCTTTTTGGCGGTTTATTTGCTATAATCAATAGACTTATTAATACTTTTAATTTTAGCCTAATAGTACTACTAGTCACATTTTGACTAACTATTGGGCCAGTTTTTCTTTGTCATTCATTGGTATTTGTGTCTCTGTAGCCTTTATACTGCCCTATTTTTGGTTTGCCACATTTTAAATCTCAAACTACCTATAATTTATACTGTTAGTCTTTGGAAATAAGTTTGAATTGACTATTCTGCTAAACTCATTTTAATGACCATGCTCCCTTGTGATGAGCTAAATTTATTTATTATTGTGTTTTTGGATTAATTTTTTTTTTGAGACAGTCTCACTCTGTCGCCCAGGCTGCAGTGCAGTGGCGCAGTCTCCACTTACTGCAACCTCCACCTCCCGGGCTCAAGTGATTCTCCTGCCTCAGCCTCCTGAGTAGCTGGGATTACAGGCAAGATTAATGTTTTTTATTTGTAATCAATTTAAGCCTAATACATGTTCTAATAATTTTTATATTTCATATATGGATAAATTATAATAATTCTTTTAAAGTGAAAGTATTGATGAGAGATACTTTTTTTTGGAATAGCTCATTTTAAGCCCCTGATACTTGATATGGATAAAATATTTTCAATGTTTAATAAAATGTTGAAATATATTTAACTTTACTAGTTTGAGCCCTGCCAATTATAATACTTTAGAAAAAGTGAAAATATAATAGTACATTTATAAGGCTTTTAAGTATTCACAAAATAGTCATTTCCCGGTAGATGTTTTTCAGCTCTTATGATACAGTGTTTTCTTTTTCTTTTGGCCATGTATTGATCAGAATTAGTCATTAACTTTACTAACAACTGGATTTAGTTTGTCAGCCTTGATGGTTTGGTTACACAGATGTAGCTATTGTGTCAACCCCACTGTTTTAAATATGTTCCTATGCCAGGTGAAATTTGATCCCTTTAAGCAAATTTCTGTTAAACACTTTGTGTCAGTTTCAGTAATGTTTCCCCAATGAACATTCCTACTGTACAAAATTTTACATATGTGTATTTACATATTTGTACTTTTTTCACAAATGTGGGAATTTAGGATACTATGTTTGTAAAAATTGGGCAATTTTTCTTGAAGATAATTTTTAAAATTACAGCAAAACATAGGGCCCTGAGAAGAAGAGGTAAAATATATGGAAGAGCAAGTGTGTATAGATAATTTTGTAATGTAACCTTGAGAGAAATATAGAAAACTGAGACAACATAAGCCAAAGGAAAGGAACTGGGATGTGAAACCTTTAGGGTAGAGCAGTGCTCTGCTGTGGTCATTTATGCCTTGGCATTAAGTTCTT
This sequence comes from Pan troglodytes, assembly GCF_028858775.2. NCBI lineage: Eukaryota > Metazoa > Chordata > Mammalia > Primates > Hominidae > Pan > Pan troglodytes. Next base: position 32,699,951 of record NC_072412.2, read on the forward strand.
TTGAATATAAAACAATGCATTTAGAAGGATTTTAAGACTATATCACAGTGCACTGGCATTTTCTTCTTCAATTTTCCAGGGCTAAATAAGGTAATTGAATAATAAAACTAAAAAGCATTGTTCATTTCATGAAGATCCAAGAAAAAATATTTCATAACAATTTTTATTTACAAGAAGGAAAAACATATTCATAAGAACCTTAGATGATTAGTAGGTTAATGAAATAAAATGTTAGGAAGAAGGAATACTAGTTATTGAACAATGCCAATTTTTTCTATTTAAAAATATTTAAAATGCCATTAGTTGATTTATTTAATGAGCCATCAGCCTTTATTTTAGATTCACTATAACTCTGATCTCCTAAACCTGCTTTTCCTATCAGGTCTTAAATATTTCATCCCTGCTTTCTTTTACAATATAGTTTTTGGGAATATAACTATCATGTTGATAAGTAATGCTAGGTGAAGGAAAAAGTTAAAACAACTCCAATACTAGGCAGTGATATACCATGGAAAAATAAATGAGCCAAAGGTAGGGGAAGTGATTTTTTTTGGAGGAAGAAAACAGAAATGAGAACAAGAGGACATTGCTGACTGCTGAAAAACTGACCAAGTTCCTCTTCAGTCTTCTAACAGAATTTGGAAGATGTTCTTAGCATGCAACTGTTGGTTGAAAAAAACCCAAATGTACAAGGGCCATCAGTTCTTAAAAGTGGAATAGTGCATAGAAAGCTTATTGACACAACATAGCAGTTTGATGAAATGGACTGAAGCCATTTCTGTGGAGTGGACTCGTGGAAAATGTGATGCCTGATTCATAAAATTGTACACAGTTGAATGTTGCTATATAGGTAAGGTTTTGCAAACTCAGGACTCTCAGGAAACATCAAAGGTATATAGTTGGCACACTTAATTTTAGATATGTGTGATACGTTTGTGATTTTTTTTAAAAAAATATATCCAGGAATGCTTAAGAAGATTATACCACCTCATGCTACAAAATAAAACTAACTTGGAGAATTCAACAATGTTTGCTGTTTTAATATGCATCTTACAAAGATAATTATAAACACTGAGAGTATTTACTGCAGTGCCCTGAATATAGTATGCCTAAAGAATTTTCTGTATAAAAATAATTGTATTTATTTTAGTTAAAAATTGAGTAAAATATACATGCATCAAAATATTTTCTAGGTAGACCAAAGTGATATATGTAAAGAAAGACAAAATCAAAAATCAGGAAATTGCTGGTGAATATCTAATCTCTGGATAGAAAAATTTTTTTTTAAATCACAAAAGCAATCAGTAATCAAAAGAAAAGATGACTGATAATTATTACCATATAAATATTTATAAACTTAGGTGTTAACAATTTATAGAATAAATAAGGTCGAGAAAATGTTTGTCCTTAGCATGTCAGTTAATTAAAATAAAACAGAAAAACTTCATACAGTTCAGCAAAGGACATCTTAATTTGTGCTTTGGAGAATCTATTGAGTTTTTTTGGTTACTGAGTAATAGTTTAGTTAGATGTGTTGCTATAGCTATACATTCTGCCATCTTATGTTTTCAAAATATTAAGTGTCCTCATTTATTTTTTGTGTAATTGAGAATAAACTGAAATCAAGTAATACACATTCTCTCATAAAAATAAATATACTTGGTCATTGAATTGTAAAGTGTGGATCCCAGGATGATATCAACATCACCTGGTAACTTGTTAGAAATACACATTCTTGTCCCCTGACCAAAATCTATTGAATGAGAAACTCTGAGGGTGAAGCCCAGCATTTTAAAATCTAAAAATCCATGTTTTAACCCATTTGGGGATACTAAATAAACTGCTGTAGTCCTTCAATAAGCCCATCACACATTTTCACCATGTCATCTATAGGCACTTTTTCTACGGTGTTAACATCATCTTCATCATCACTATTATCATAATCACCTTGATTAAGAACCATTTTGGCTATTTCCCCATGGATCAATGAATGAATAATTAGAGCTGCATTATTGCTGGTAAAAACTTACATGACATCTGTTTCTTCTATCTTACTGCCAGACTCTGAAGGTGTATTTTTTTGTATATGTATGGAGGTCAGACATCATTTTTTTTCTCATGCGACTTATAGAAACCTTCAAAGTCACCACCTTGTTCATCACCATCACTGAACATAGTTATAGCCCAGAGGTTGTGCCAGGCATGCACAACTGTGTATTTGTCACTGTATTCCAAACATGGGCATTCTTCATGCTAAACTCCTTTTGAAAACTTTCCACACTCATGCCTCTGTTCACTGCTGCTAGCATGCTGATCAAGAAACTTTTTATATTTATTCTTTATTGATCCAAGAACACCCTAGTCACATGGATGAATTAATGAAGTCACAATTAGGGTAAAATACATGACCTAAACATTTTTAATGAGAATTTCTGCTGGATGATGAGCAGAATCCTTATCAAGCAGTGCCAAAATCTTGCAGTCGTTAATCATTCAGTCTAGATTCCCTACAGCAAGCAAGAGCCACTAGTACCAAATGTTTGTGAAACCAATCAGAAAAGATATCCCTAATTCTCTATGCCTTTTTGTTAGCATAATAATTTACTGGAAAGAAATTTACTCCTTGAAAACAACAAGGATATAAGTTTTGTCTATCATAGCAAGGTTTTCTTTATCCATGCGTGCTGCATTAGCACATCCCAGAACAGTTATTCTGTCCTTAGCATCCTTAATTCCTATTGAAGCTGTCTTACCAGCTGTAGTCAGTGTTTTTCTGGTGCAATAATGCCGAAACAGTGATGTTTCATCAGCATTACAGACCTGTCCTGGTATCAGATTTTCATCAGTGATGACCTTAGTAACCTCATCAGTGAATATCTCCCTTGCTTCATGATCAGGAAATGGTACAAATCTTCAAAACCTTAACGCTGTGCTTTTTCTTAAATTTCTGCAACTAGCCTGTTGAATGTTCACAGTTCCCTTCAATTTTCAGTTCATCGTGATAGATCTTTGCAAGTTTCATGTTCAGCATACCATTAAGTGGCATGTATTCACTGTGACACTGATGGTTCCATTCTTTCAATACATATTCAAGGACTTCATATTTCACTCCATGCATTGCTTTTCTATTTTTCATTAACTTCTGTTCATCACTTTCAGCATAGAACTTCAACAATGTATCCTTCTCTTTCTTCAGGTCATATATGGTGGTCACTCCAACACTATACTCTTCTATAAGACATTTTCCACTTATACCACCATCCAGTTTCTTCAACAGCTTGACTTTCTGTGCTATAGATAAGTATAAATGCTTCCTCTTTTCTTTACTACTGTTACTCATAAGGGTATCTGCAGATCTTTTTACATTTTCCACAATACCTTTATACCACAGAGAAGAGAATAAGCAAAACAAAACAACATAATGAGTAAGGCATGTAGGTCTTGGCCTCATGTAGGGCATCACGGGTAACCCGCCATTGGTGTGTCTTGCCTGACGTGCCATTTTATTACCCTTTGTGGATGTGCCTGCATGACGAAGTCTGGGGCATGTGTGGAAAAGATACTTCACAGCTGAAGGGGGCTGGGAGGGTCTCTTTGGAGACATTAAGTAAACTGTGTGTTGTGTATCTGCATTTTGACTGTGATCCATCACATGAGGTCAGGTGTGGAATTTTCAACTTGTGACTTCGTGTCAGCACTCAAAAAGTTTTGGATTTGGGGGAATTTCAGTTTTGGATTTTCAGATTAGGGATGGTTAAGATGTAATTTCATTATGAGTAAATAGATTAAATACTCCAACCAAAAGGCAGAGATTGTCAGGCTGGATTTTGAAAAGCAAGATCCAACTATCTGCTGTCTACAAGAGACAAGCTTTTGCTTTTCCTTTTTTTTTTTTTTTTTTTTTTTTTGAGGTGGAGTCTCACTCTGTCAGCCAGGCTGGAGTACAGTGTTGGGATCTTGGCTCCAAGCAACCTCCACCTCCTGGATTCAAGTGATTCTCCTGCCTTATCCTCCTGAGTAGCTGGGATTACAGGTGCCCACCACCATACTGGCTTATTTTTGTATTATTGATAGAGGCAGGGTTTCACCATGTTGGCCAGGCTGGTCTTGAGCTCCTGACCTCAGGTGATCCACTCACCTTGGCCTCCCAAAGTGCTGGGATTATAGGCATGAGCCACCACAGGTTGCCATGAGACAGACTTTAGATTCAAAAATTTAGTCTGAAAGTTAAAAGGATAGAAAATGATATATCATACAAACAGTAACCATTAAAGACCTGCAGTGAATACACTAATATTAGACAAAATACACTTTGAGACAAAAATAAAATACTTGAGGCAAAGAGTACATTTCATAATGATAAGGGGGTTAATTCAACAGGAAAATAGAAAAGTTATATATATACCTCAGATTTCCCCATGTACATGGAGCAATAAATCACAGAACTGAAGAGAGATATAGACAATAATAATTGGAGACTTCAACACCCCAATCTCGATAATTGATGAACAACTAGATATAAAATTAGCAAGGATATGTTTTGTATCACTTAACACTTACACAACACGATCAGCAGACTAGACCTAACTGACCTCTATCCACCAAACAAAAGCAGAATAGACATTCCTCACAAGCACACACAGACTGTCCTCCAAAATAGACCATATTCTAGGCCATAAAACACATCTGAATAGATTTAAAAGGAATAAAATCACATAAAGTACGTTCTTTGACTGTAACAGATAAATGAGAAACCACCAACAGAAGGTAAAATCCTTTTGTGGTGATGGAAACATTGTAAGACTAGATTGTGGTGCAAGTGAGCAACTCATTTTCTAAAAATAATCATTGACATATAATTAAACTATAAATTTTATATGTAAATTATACCTCAATAAAGCTGTTAAGAAATGAATGAAAGAAGCACATTCACTATAGCAATGAAACTTTAAGAATACCTTTACTGAGGAATATTTGTGACCTATAGGAATAAAAAGTGATTAAGCTTTGAAAGAATTAAAAATAGAGATAAATAATAGACAAACTATGTTTCCATATGTCAAAAATAATATTTCCAAATGTCAGTTACCTCCAAATTATAGATTTGACACAATTTTAGTAAAAATCATAATGAAAGTTTGATTTTCTGACTTAAAATCATTCTAAAGTTTATCTGGAAGATTAAAAACACAAAAATTCACAGAATATTTTGAAAGGAAGAGAAATGAATTACACAAGCTATGGTAGACACTGAACCATATTTTAAAGCTATACTGTACTAGCTAAAATATAATATGGATATAGGAATAGAAGATTAAACAAAATAAGAAATAAAACATTTTATTTGTTTTTAGTATGTATTAAAAATACATTGCCAAACATTTTGAAATGGATAATTCAGTAATTTTTATTGATATAAAGAGTTGCATTTGATCTAGCAGTTACACTTCTGGGAATTTTTTTAATGGAAATAATCCTGAAACTGGGTGAGGCAAATATGAATTCCAGTTTCATTCGTAAATGTACAAAATTGGAAACAACCTAAACACCTAGGTAGGAGATTAGTCAAAATAATCATAGTTGTAGTTGTTTAACTTACAACTCAGAAGTAGGCATCTTATGCAGTTATTAAAGTAATTTTAAGTAGCATGTGAATATAAGGAATAATGCTTATAAATTTTATGTTAAATGACACAGGACGTAAAGGTATATAAATAGTGTGAATATAAGTATATAAGCAAAACAAAAATAACTTTTCATGAGGAGATTAATGGGAAATATACCAACATGTTAATAGTAATTTTGTATTTGATCATAGTTTGAGTAGAATTTTTAAATATTTATAATTTACAATTATAAAACTAAGCACTTTTTTTTTTTTGAGATGGAGTCTCACTCTGTGGCCAGGATGGAGTGTAGTGGCGCTATCTTGGCTCACTGCAACCTTCGCCTCCAGGGTTCAAGTGATTCTCCTGCCTCAGCCTCCCGAGTAGCTGGGACTACAGGCACCCACCACCACGCCTGTCTAATTTTTGTATTTTCAGTAGAGACGGGGTTTCACCATGTTGGCCAGGATGGTCTCGATGTCTTGACCTCATAATCCACCTGCCTCAGCCTCCCAAAGTGCTGGGATTACAGGTGTGAGCCACTGTGCCTGGCTGCAAGCATTATTTTAATTAAAATTTTCCCAATAATTATATCAAAATTTTAGAATTTATAGTTTAGTTTTCAGGATTCACAGCAAATTTTTTAAAAGATTTCTATTTTTAACATATTCATTATATTATTTTTAGAGTTTGGTGAATATGCTAAATGCCTCTCCCTTTCATGAGTTTATGAATTTCAATTATATCTTCTCTTCACCATCGGGTATCTGGCCTAATCAATATTAATGGATATTTAACCATATTTTAAAGCTATAATAATTAAAATAGTATAATACTTATATAGGGAGGAACATTAAATACTCAGGAGATGTAATTTTTTTAGCCTCTTAATTTGGCAGTGTATCTCAAAATGTGGTATGTATCAAAATAATCTGGCCCCAATTTCATAACTTCTAAGTGGGATGCAGCTCTACCATGTATTTGTTGAAGGCAGTGATGGTGGCAGTGATTCTAAAAGAGAAATTCTCAATTTTGTAGCTGATTCGCATAGAGGGCTTATGACTCCATCACCTACTGTCTGTGTGACCCTGTGCAAGTTACCTAACCTTCCATGCCTCAGACTCTTCCTCTCCAGAAGAACTGAGCATAATAATAGTGCCTTCTTCATAGGATTATTATGATAGTTACATGAATTAAGACATGGAATGTGCCAGGTACTATGTATAGTAAGTATCAAATATCTGCTCTTATTATGCTGAGGCCTGTTATTACAAAGTAAAGTTACCTAATATTTATTATTTGTTACGTGTTATAAATTGTTAGGCACATTGAAGATATAAATGCATGATCTCATTTATTTTTCATATCCACTCAATATGCTGAATGTTGTCATACCCATTTTAGAGGTTGGAAAAGTGAGGTCCAGAGAGGTTTAGCTGGCTGAGTGTGACTGAGAAGAAAAGGCTTGGGGCTGCAAACTCCACAGAGATAAAGGTGAAGTAATTTTCCAGTAAATGTTGGGGTTAGGATCAAAATTATGTGTAATTTATTTCAAAAGCCCTCCTAGTGTTTGGCACATTTTAAGCACGCAAACTTTGAAAGCATACCTTGGTTTTCCTGGGTTCATCTGAGGGCATTTTCGTTTATTAGGTCTGGATGTAGGGCCCAGGAATCTGCATTTAACAACAAACACCCCCAGGTGGTTCTGAGGCTGGTAGTCTAAGGATCACAGTGTCAGAAACTCCGCACTAGGTCATGTTCTGAGATAACTAAGAAAGGATGTAGGAAGTAATCATAAAGGGTTTCAAAATGTGTTTAAGGTCATGTGTAACTAGTTAGTATCTGAACTGAAACTAGGTGTTAGGTGCCCTCTCAATCCATTCCTCTTTTTCACATCAGAGACCTTAAGCCTGGATTTTTCTCTTAGCCTAGCATCAAATCAGCTAAGCCCATGTCTGCTATTTCTCTAACCTCTTGCTGGGCTTCAACAAAGCTTCTGCAGGGGAGAGGGCTTGTTTATTTTTAGTCAGAGGCCAGACCAGCAGAGGAGCTAAAATGCTCCAACTGTCTGCATTAACTTTTCATGAAGTTTTTGGGAAAGAAGAGAATGGCCTTATTAGGTGTAAACCTTTTTTATCCTGAAATTATTTTGTAATTGGGAGGTTTGTTTTTATTATAAATTTCAATACCCTGGGTACATTCTTGTAAGTTCTAATGCTATTCTCTAAGCTGCTGATCATCCCAAACAGCTGTTCGTTCCTCTATAGTCCAACCTAACCTTGGATTTTTGAGAGAATGGATGGTGATCTAATGGAAAGAGTAAACAACTTGGAGTTAGGAAATACTGGTTAAGCATTGTCCTGCTAGACACTAGTTAAGTGAACCTAGAAAAGTCCCTGATCCTCTGCAAACTTCAATTACAAATTTCACTTTAAAAATTGAGATAATAAGGTCTTAGCATTTAACATCAGAATTATGAGAATCACATGAAATAAGTTAGGTAAATGGACTTTGCCCACTCTTCTATGATGTTCAATCTCTTGTTAGTATTAGACCCATTTTTATAGTCTGACCCATTTTTATTGTCTGATGTGGTATTCCTGAGGCCCCAGGTTTGGAGATAATAATATTTCTTCTTCAGAAAAAGAAATGACAGAGCCATGGCTGTGGAGCTTTCATAGACACAGGGCTCTTTAGCTAGTGAAGCAAGAACTGGCAAAGTAGGAACACACAAAAGTTAATGCTGTCATGTTTACTGTTAAAACTGGCATTTTGCACAATGTAATGGACTTTCAATACGTTAGATTTCTTATGGAAAAATTCATAAGGTAAGGTAAAATAAAATCAAGATGATGTTTAATTGTTCTTTTTTATAATAGGGTTCAGATATTCATGAAGAATACTTTCAATGCTTATTCATTTCCTTCCCACCTCCCTTTTCTTTTCCTTTCTCACTTTTTTAAAATTTCTTTTTAAAGAGACAGAGTCTTACTCTGTCACTCAGGCTGGAGTGCAGTGGCGTGATTCTAGGTCACTGCAGCCTCCAACTCTTGGGCTTAAGCAATCCTCCACCCAAGGCTCCTGAGTGACTGAGAGCGCAGGGGCGCCACCTTTCCCAGCTAATTCTTTTTTATTTTTTGTAGAGATGGGGGTCTCGCTAAGTTGCCCAGGCTGGTTTCAAACTCCTGGCCTCAAGTGACCCTCCCACCTTAGTGTCCCAAAGCATTGAGATTACAGACATAAGCCACTGCCCACTGTCTTTTCCTTGCTCCTACTTTTCACATTTCTATTCCTATTCTAAAACTTACTTTTATAAAAATCATTTTAAACATTCTGGATTTATGGTGGATTACCAACTTCTCTCACATGTTTAAATTATCTTCCTAATAATGCATTAAAGACTTAGGGAGGGCCTAATTCATTTTGATAAGGAAAGCATACAACTTTTTTTGTGTGTTTGTGTGAGACAGGGTCTCACTGTGTCTTCCAAGCTGGAGTGCGGTGCTGTGATCTTGGCTTCTCCTGGGTTCAAGCGATCCTCCCACCTCAGCCTCCCAAGTAGCTGGGACCACAAGCACACACCATCATGCCTGGCTAATTTTTGTATTTTTTGTAGAGATGAGGTTTAGTCAAGCATGCAACTTTTTACCTGAAGCAGCCATTTGGTGATTCACCAGTTTGAAAAAAGCAGATTCATCAAACAGTACCTAGCTGGATGATATCATTCCACCTCTCATTCAATCTGTAGGGCACCAATGAGTGTACTAAATTCACAAGAGATAAGAAGTCTTCTGTAAAGAAATCCTTACTGTTGCTCCTTTAACCCCTTAGATTGAAAGAATATTGTTTCCCCCCTCCACTTCCTCTCCTTCTTCTAGTCCCTCTTCCTTCTCTCCCTCCTTCTCTTCTTTAAAGTTAGGATAATGTGTTGCTTTTGTTTCAGAAGCTTACATACATTGAACTTGATTTTTTAAATTCAGACTTCACCCGAGCGATGTAATGACTTGTGATGATTTCCAAGAAAGTATTATTTCCAAGTAGCATAATATTCTTGTATAAATCTGGGAAAAAAATCTCCTCTTGAATTTTCATGTTATTCTACAAATACGTTTTTAAAAATCTTGCAGCCATTAGTTTTCAAATGATCTTATTCAGGGAAATTATTGCTCACTTTCTTGAAATTTATGAAGAATTTACATTCTTCATAAGATTTAGTATTTTATTATTTGCCGTATTTCCTGCAGGACAGTAATTGTATCTTATTTCTCTTTATGTTTCTAGTACTATCACTGTATGTGTTACCTAGAAGGTGCTCTGTAAATGATTTTTTAACTGTTTTTATTGCTTACTGAAAACTCAGAATGGGAAACTTTGGAAAGGGTGAGACCTTTGTAGAAATGATTTAATCCTTTCTCTTCCACTCCCACCACTCATTTAGTAAGCCAAGGTATAAGTCCTTGCTAAGAGAAAGGAGTTTAGATAAACCGTTGCTAAGAGGCAGGAAGGTATACCTATAGAAAGTTTCCTCAGAGGCCATAGAGAATTTAGGGAGAACGAGATGTTGACATGACCATGGTCCCTAACTTGAAATTATAGCTGTGAGAGTTTCCTTTTCTGTGCATCGGAACATTCTCAAGGGCAATGACAGAGAAGCACAAGGGAGTAAGCTGCCATATCATTTAAACCAATAAACAAACTATTTCATGAAAATAAAAACCATTTAAGATTGTAAAAAGCCAAATGTAGTAAAAAGTCCTTTTGTAATAAAGGTGGAAATACAATCTCATTTATAGAACAGAAACAAAGTAATACTTTAAGAGGAAAAAAATAGTTTCCAAATTCTCCCAAGGTTTTTTTCACTCATAATTTTTCTTTCCATCACTTGCTTGTTCTGTGACTGTGAGCAAGGTACCTGCAAGGTACATACCTCTCTATGCCTCAGTTTCCTTATCTATAAATTGGGGATGATAATAGTGATATCTGCCTCACAGGTTGTTAAGGTTAAATAAGTTGATATTTTAAAAACAAAAAAGTACCTGGAAAGTACTAGGGACAATAAATGCTTGTTAAATAAAATTTAAAAATAATATCTTTACTAAAGCACATTTATATACTTTCTTTTAAAATATGGCCCAGTTGGTAAGGTGTTTTTCCCAGCTTGCTTTGAACTATTTGTATTTATTTTTTGAAATTAAAAAAATACCTGCCTATCTGTACGGTAGAGAGAAAGAAGGGAAAGAAAGAAGGATACAGAAAAAATGAAGGAAAGAAGTGAAAGAAATAGAAAGGAATTACTAAGTTTTCTTTAGGAAAAGGGGCAAAAATTTTGACACTGCTCAGAAGCTAATGTTTCACTGATTCTTCTCACTTTCTACTTTCTGTTATGCTATCCTAGGGCCTGAAAATGGTTATAAATACAATAAGAAGTCACTCCCATATAATTCTAAATGTTTATTCTGACAAATATAATAAAATGATTATAGCAGTACTCTGTCTGCTAATATAAGGCTACTGCTATTATCATGCACAGAATTCTCCCAATATTAGAGTTTTATTTTTTGTTATCAGTAATCCTCAGATTCAGTGTCATCCCTTTCTAACCAAGTCACTCATCTGGAAATTAGTACATATCCTGAGAATTGAAGACAATACAGTGTTAAAAGTAAGAATAGTTGACTTTTCAATTTCATGTTTTTAGGCATATGATAGGCAGGTTTATATTACAATTTTTAACTAATCTGTCATTTGAATTCTCTATTTTCCCCCAAAAAATCTTTTCAAATGATTAGCAAAGACTGTTCGGTTTCTTCCTTTGCCCTGTCTCAAAAAATTAGAGGAAAGGTTTGGAAAATGCTTTTGAAGACTAATACTTTTATGTAATTATTTTCTAAACTACATTAACCTGCTACATTTATTTATAATGAGTTTTTAATAATGTTATGTTTTGTTTTCCCGAAAGTATCACCTATTTTATTCAACTAAAAGTTCTATTTATATGTAATACATAAAACTCAGATATACCTTAGACTTGAAAGAATTGGAATAAAGTTGGAGAATAAAGAAATTAAGGGACCTTCAAACTTTATATAGTTGGTGTTAAATATTGATGTCTTTCCAAAATTCATATATAGAAGCCCTAACTCCCAATGTGATGATATTAGGACTTGGGGTCTTTGGGAGGCAATGAGGTTTAGATGAGGTTGTGAGGGTACATCTCCCATGATGAGATTAGTGTCCTTATAAGAAAAGGAAGAGGCCAGGCTCAGTGGCTCACACCTGTACTCCTAGCATTTTGGGAGGCCGAGGCGGGCAGATCACAAGGTCAGGAGTTCAAGACCAGCCTGGCCTGAACATAGTGAAACCCCATCTCTACTAAAAATACAAAAAATTAGCCAGGTGTGGTGGCATGCGCCTGTAGTCCCAGCTACTTGGGAGGTGGAGGCAAGAGAATCTGTTGAACCCGGGAGGTGGACATTGCAGTGAGCCAAGATCACGCCACTGCACTCCAGCCTGGGCGACAGAGTGAGACTCCATCTCAAAAAAACAAAAGAGACACTAGAGCTTCTTCTCTGCCATGTGAAGATACAGCAAGAAGTAGTCAGCAAGGCAGGAAGAGAGCCCTCACCAAGAACTAAATGTGCTAGCACCTTGATCTTGGACTTCCCAGCCTCCGGAACTATGAGATATGTGCCTGTTATTTAAGCCATCTAGTCTGTGGTATTTTGTAGTATAGCAACTGTGCTAAGACATTTGGATTTTCAGGTTCTGAGAGCTTAATATGAAATAGAAACTGTTGCTGACATGGTAGGTAATATTTTAAGGATGGTTTGTATTTTTTCCCTATGGCTGTCCACATAGCTACCACACACTATTGTCTTATACTTACAAGCAGGCCATTAAATATTAGTGCAACATTAGTTCTTACCTTTAAATGATTGTTTTTCTCTAGTGGAACTTCAAATTGGTCTGAAAACTTAAATACATAGGTTGTAAGTTTAAACTTTTTAAAAAGTTAAACTGTCCTTATATGGACTGCTGGAAAGCATAATATCCTAAGAAAACCAAGTAAATTATTTTAAAGGGAAAAGGATTAGTCTTCAAAATGGGAAAAACTTGAGTTCATTTTTTCCCCTTTTCAACAGAATCTAGGATGGCAAAATGACATAGGAAATGCCACCTCAAAATCTAGACAGTGTACATAATCAGTCTTACATCCCGTGGGTCACAATAAAGGAGCCGTTTCAGCATCGTAAACATTGTTGCAAAATGAATTTGAATGGGTTTTGGCAGCAACAGAGCAGAGAAAATAACCACCTTTCAGAATACATAACTTAAAAATTCATTTGTAAGCACACAAGCTATCCACCATTTTTACATTCTTAAAACATCTCATTGCCCATCTTTAATTTAAAAATATTTCAAAATTAGTAATATTTTTAGGTAAGTTTCAGGTATTTGTTGTTATGCTTTGGTTAAACTGAAAGGATTTGCAGGCATACAAAATCAGAGCCCTTCAAATAATGCCTCACATAATTAAATGCAATCTTGTGTTTGGTTTGAGTTATTTCCATCTCTCTTTATTCTGCAATCTGTTGACAATAGCCAGCCAACTTACATTCTTTGGACTGATGATGGCATATTTTTTAAATGCCTTCAGTGTTGGCATTACTAAGCTTTATAAAGGTGTTATATCTCTCAGAGGCCATTGTTGCCAGCACTGCAGTAAAAATGTGTAAGAATCTTGTCTATGTTACTTCTTTAACCTTTTCATTTCTTTTAGTTTTGTATAAAAATTCATAAGCTTGTAAAAGTATTAATCCAGATAACTTGGAATGATTTTTCTTTTTCATTCTGGATTTCTAACAGATAGATGTTAGCCTTGCATGAAGAGGAAATCCAGAACATTGTTGATTTTGGTTAAAAAAAAAGAAAACACAAGTCTATAGGATTTATTCTAGGGCTCAAAATTTTTGCAAAAAACATGGAGTTTTTATGGTCACACTAATAAAAATTATTTGCTTGAATTTTTGTTTTCATTCTGCAACTATTTACTTCCAAATTGAAGATGTTTTTCCCTGATAGACTCTGTGATCCCTGTGATCACTTTTAGAAATAGTCTATCTTCTTACTTTCTAATTGTGTTACTTAGAAATGTTTCATTTCCTCTATTGCATTTCTTGTCTTTTTAAAAAATATCTTTGTGAGTGTCTTTAGATATGTGTTACAAATTGGATTTTAAAGATCTGTGCCAGTGTACCTGCCTGAAATTCTTTACTGCCTCTGCCAGTGTATCAAGTTTAATACCATGAACAGCCATGAATAACTTTAGTCTACTCTTCATTTTAAATCTTCCTAAATTAGTTGCTTTGTAAAGGTATTGCTAATCCCTTGCAATCCAGAGATATAAAAAATATTATACTCTAACACTTAGTACAGCACAGAGATAATTTACAGCATTAGTCAAACAGTTCCAAAGATGTCATCATTTACAATGACCCCACCCTAGGGCCATTATTTTACTACATAATATGATTAATGTGCTGTCATTTCTTTCTGCTTAAACTGTAGCCGCAAGTAAAAAGTAACACATTTTGGCCTTCAGTTTTCTTAGCCTGAAAGAACTGGTTATCTTTTTTAAAATTTAGCAGCTTATTTCACTTCAGGTTTTTCAAAATATTCATATCTGAGATAACATCTCCATTGCTGAGGATAGTGAATGAGTTATATTCTTGAATGTTACTTGGTTGATTCTGAACATCATTTAAATGCCCCCTTTTTCATATGAGATATAGATCCAGTGTAAATATTGTTTGAATGTATCTGGTGTGGTAATATTTGAAGATATGGGATCAAAATTTACAAGATCCAAAGTCAAATCTTCACATTTATTTTAGCTATTTACTGCCTTTAAAAAAACTAGAAAAGTTTATTTCTATCATCCATAATTTTCTTTATGGCCGTGTCCTCAAAGGACTTAACTTCTGTTGATTCTCCAATCTGGCTGCCTACATCTTTTTACCTATATGACTTTCCTCACATTTTTCTCTTTGCCTAGAATAACTTCCATTCCCCCATGTTCAATGTCTATCTAACACTTAAGCTCAGGTTATATGACACTTCCTTCAGGAAACCTTCCTGGACTCCCCCACAAACAATAATAAGTCCGTTTCTCATCTGAAATTATATGGTAATTTATATATGTATTTTAACTGTGCATATTTTCTAAATAGGTTCAAATAAATAATGTACATACCACTAAATATTCTAAAGTCTAGGGGTCCTGTCTTATTCATCTTCATATGCCCTAGAGTACCAAGTAGGTCCTCAATCTATGTTTGTCAAATAAATAATGTATATAGCAAAACGGTGGTCATTTTGGGGGAAAAGAATGATCTTACCTAAATTGGTTGATTAAAAACATTTTTACAAATATGCTATATAAAGTGTTAAAATATCAATAATTAAAAGCAAAATTATATATATTACAGACAACTTCCTAGCATTAGTTGAGGGGGAAAAAGAAAACAGCCAAACAACCAAAGAAACCCTTGCCACCAATGTAAAATTATGTTTAGCATAAGCTGTTGGAGGATCTAAGAATGAATGTAGTAAGATATTGCTAAGGTAATTTTTATTAAGGTTTGATTTTTAAAAATTAGATTTGTTGCTTTTGGCCACAAATGATATAAGTCACCTAGGAATCAATTGAGTCAAAGATGTGAAAGATCTCTACAGGGAAAACTATAAAACACTGATGAACGAAATTGAAGAGGGCACAAAAAAATGAAAAGATATTCCATGCTTATGAATTTGAAGAATTAATATTGTTACGACAAGCAGCTCACAGATCCAATTCAACCCCTATCAAAATACCAGTGATATTCTTCACAGAAATAGAAAAAAAATCATAAAACGTATATGGAACCACCAAAGACCCCATATAGCCAAAGCAATTCTGAGCAAAGAACACTGCTGGAGGCAACCGACTACCTTGACTTCAAAATAGACTATAAAGCTATAGTAACCAAATCAGCATGGTAGTGGTATAAAAACAGATACATAGACCAATGGAACAGAATAGAGGACCCAGATATAAATCCACCCATTTAGAGCCAACTCATTTTCAACAAAAGCACCAAAACATACAATGGGGAAAGGGCAGTCTCTTCAGTAAATTGTGCTGGGAAAACTGGATAACCATATACAAAATAATGAAACTAGACCCCATCTTTCACCATATACCAATATCAAATAAAAATGTATAAAAGACTCAAATATAAGCCTGATGCTATGAAACTCCTGAAAGAAAACTTTGGGGAAATGCTTCAGGACATTGGTCTGGGCAAAACATTTTTGTATGAGACATGAAAAGCACAGGCAACAAAAGCAAAAATAGGCAAATGGGATTACATCCAGCCTAAAAGCTTTTGCACAGCAAAGGAAAGAATCAAAGTGAAGAGACAACCTACAGAATGAGAGAAAATATTTGTAAACTATCCATCAACAAGGGATAAGTAACCAGAATATATAAGGAGCTCAAACAACTTAGTAGCACACACACGAAAAATCTGATTTAAAAAGGGCACGGCTGGGCACTGTGGCTCATGCCTATAATCCCGGCACTTTGGGAGGCCGAGGCAGGCAGATCACCTGAGATCAGGAGTTTAATACCAGCCTGGCCAACATGGTGAAACCCCGTCTCTACAAAAATACAAAAATTAGCCGGGTGTGGTGGTGTGCACCTGTAATCCCAGCTACTTGGGAGGCTGAGGCAGAAGAATCACTTGAACCCGGGAATTGCTTGAACCTGGGAGGCAGAGGTTGTGGTGAGCAGAGACCGTGCCATTGCACTCCAGCCTGGCAACAGACTGCGACTGTATCTCAAAAAAAAAAAAGAAAAGAAAAAAAAAAAAGAAAAGATCTGAACAAACATGTATCAAAATAAGATATACAAATGGCCAATAGGTATATTTTAAAATGCTCAACATCGCTAATATCAGAGAAATACTAATCAAAAACAAGGAGATATCATGTTATCCCAGTTTAGATGGTTTTATCAAAAAGACAACTAAAAATGGATGCTGGTGAGGTATGGAGAAAGGGGAACCATATATGTACTGTTGGTGGGAATGTAAATTAGTAGAGTCACTATGAAAGGACTATGGAGGTTTATCCAAAAGCTAAAAATAGAACTACCATATGTAGTTTCACTACTGGATGTGTAGCCAAAAGGAAAATCAACTTATTTAAAGAGATATCTACACTCCATGTTTACTCCAGCACTAGTCACAACTGCCAAAATATGGAATCAACCTGAGTGTCCATCAGTGAATGAATGGATAAAGAAAATGTATACCTACAAATGGAACATTATTCAGCCTTAGAAAGAATGAAATCCAGGTGGGCGCGGTGGCTCACGCCTGTAATCTCAGCACTTTGGGAGGCTGAGGTGGGCGGATCATGAGGTCAGGAGATCGAGACCATCCTGGCTAACACGGTGAAACCCTGTCTCTACTAAAAATACAAAAAATTAGCCGGGCATGGTGGCACACGCCTATAGTCCCAGCTACTCGGGAGGCTGAGGCAGGAGAATGGCTTGAACCCGGGAGGCGGAAGTTGCAGTGAGCCGAGGTCACGCCACTGCACTCCAGTCTGGGTGACAGAGACTCTGTCTCAAAAAAAAAAAAAAGAAAAAAAGAAAAAAAAATCCTGTCATTTTCAGCACCATGGCTGGAACCAGAAGTCGTTATGTTTAGTGAAATTAGCACAAAAAGTGAAATGGGCACAAAAAGATGACTATTGCAGGTTCTCACTTATATATGGGAGCTTAAAAAAACGTGGATTTCATGAAGATAGAGAGTGATTGGAGCTTACCAGAGGCCAGGAAGTGTAGAGGGAAGGGGAAAAATGAAGATTGATTGATTAATGGGCACAAATATCAGTACAGTGACTACAGTTAATATTAATCAATTGTACATTTCTAAAGAGCTAGGAGAGAACAATTTGAATGTTTCTAGAGTAAAGAAAAGACAAATATTTAAGGTGATAAATATCTCAATTACCCAAATTTGATGATATGAATATATCAAATTATCACATACACTGCAAAAACATGTACAACTATGTGTTAATAAAATATAAATCAATTTAAAAAGAAAAAATATGTACTTTGATAAAATGTGTAATATATTTGGCAACTTTAAATAGAGGGCTACACTGGTAAACCTGAAGGAAAGCAAATTTACCATGGATTTTGTGACCTTTCCATACCATTTTGATGGATAATTTGGGCCTTCTAATCCATAAGTTGAGAGAAGAACATCAATTACCTGTAGGCTCATACAGATCACTCACCTTGCCCAGGACTCTGCCTCCAAACAGGTAAGAAACATATATCACAGAAGGGCATGGTTACTGGCATTAACATCAGCCAGTGGCCAGGAACTTGATCCAACATATCCTGGCTATTCTCTTCCTACTCTAATGAACACCTTCCTACTTATTCATCCTTCAAGGTTGAAATCAATGTCACCTTCTTTGGAAAGCTTTCCCAAGCCTAATTAATTACTTTCTCCTTTATGCTTTTAAAGCACTTCTACCTATATCTGTAAAATAACTTAATCCAGTAGCTTTCCCCTTATCTGTAGTTTCACTTTCCACAGTTTCAGTTACCTGTGGTCAGTCATTGTTCAAAAATATTAAATGAGGAATTCCAGAAATAAACAATTCATAAGTGTTAAGTGCTATCTTATGATGCCTGTGACATTCACCTCACTTCATCTGATTACATCAACATTTTATCTTCTCCAATCATCACAAGGAAAAGGGTGAGTACAGTACAATAAAATATTTGGAGAGAGGCCACATTCACATAGTATGCAGGATTGTTATAATTATTCTGTTTTATTATTAGTTACTGTTGGTTATCTCTTACTCTGCCTAATTTGTAAATTAAACTTTATCATAGGTATGTACATATAGGAAGAAAACATAGTATATTTAGGGGTTGGTACTATCTGCGGTTTCAGGCATCCACTGGGGGTCTTGGAATGTATGCCCCATTGATAAGAAGGAACTGCTTTATTTATATCTCTGCATGATCTCTAACTGCCTGAGACTCAGAGACAAAGTCTAGTTTTCTGTACAAGTCTACCTTCTAGCATAGTTTTTGGCACTTGTGACTTTTCCCTTTCATTATAATCATAGTACTTCATCTTATGGTACACATATTCTCTCATCTTTTAAAGTTTTTCTAATTTTCATTTTTGTGAAACCTGCCAAGAAGTGTAAAAGATCACATGATCAAGGACACAGTGAATAGACAGCCAGCTTCCCATGCCTCTTGAAATCTGTTAGAGAGAAGTGAGAAATTTGGTAAGTCAGAGAAACCTAGATTCCCAGTCGCAAGTCTTTTATAGAATTAGGCAGTACGGGGATCACTGCTCTCAGGTGCAGGCTATTACTATGTGATCCTTGCTGTGTCTAAATTCCATCCTTCCATAGTCAGTTTCCTATTTCATCTAGCTTACAGCAGGCCTGCCATCACTTACTATATTACATAGGTTCTAGCATGCATACTAAATAATTGTATTTTGGCTTCAGTTTTCACTTCTTTCCAGTTGTCTAATTTGACGGTTCAGTAATTTCTTACTCCTCTACACCTTAAACAAGTCACAGCATGCCCTTCTAATATTCCCATAGTGCAATTCTTATGCTTTACCCAACTCATCAGCCTTTCTCCAAAGCTTTGTTGAAGCTTCACTTGGTCCTGGTTTAAATATGTATTGCTGAAGCAGAATGCTTTGACCCTACTAGGTACTCACACTCACCTCAAATACCCTTTGCTCCAATAAATAAATAGAAAGGCCCAACTTTTTTGTCTAAAATTCATAACAAATATTCTGATAGAAATAACAAACAAGAAAATAAAACTTACAATGGCTGAATTTTACCTGGAGAGGACAGTAAAGAATCATGACGTCTTTGTGAAAACAACAGTGGCCCAGGGAAAATCAGATCTTAGTAAAAGTAATGAACACAAAATAGAACTTACACCAACTAAAACAGTAACAAGGTGTCATTTGTTGCGGAACACAAATTGACAGAAGAATCAAAGCTTGGTACTATTTAGATCATGTACAGTGAAATTTCATATAATTAATGACCAAACGTACACATTTATAATGGTAGAATTGTAGTTGATAATTCTTGTCTATAATTGATAAAACTTGATATGGGCAAAAAGTTTTCCATGAATCAAACCCCTATTTAATTTACAGAAAAATGATAGCATTGGAGCATTTTAGAAAGATAAAAATGAAGGTGAACAAAAAGTGAAAATGGTTCAAGTGCATTGAATAGACAATTCATCTAGTAGTTAAATTCATTTAATGAAATTCACTCTGGAATATACGTTTTCCACAAAAATTCATCTATGTCAGTATACTTATTGAAACACTTGTAATTTTAAACATGGGGTCAAAACATCTCCATGTCAAAATAGCTGGATCAAAATGCTGTTTTCCCATTTCATGCCAGAAGTTCCTCCATTATAACCACTGATGCTTCCCTTAGAAGTCTGTATGTAAATGATTTGGGACTTCACTGGGCCATATGTCACCATTAATAACAGAAAGTGTTTGTGGGTTTGCTTTTCTTCTTTAGAAAATGAAGAGATTGTTTTTATGGATAATGGTATTTAGGGATTTTTTTTCTATTGTTTAAATTAATAGTCAATATATTTTAAAGGATTAGGTGTTGGGGAGAAAATAACAGGAAAATTAAGTTTACTCTGCCAAACAGGCATTATCCCTGGGAAGTAGTTCCTTCTTATTCTGCACTATAAATCCTTTTATCACCATGTATATTTCTACAGGGGCTACTGCTATCTTGCTTTGGTAGTTACAGTAAATCAAGATAAAGACACCAGTCTGCTTGGACTTGTGGAGAGGTAGCAAACAGGTATGGAAGACCTGGAATCAACTTCAGAAATGCTCACGATGCTTGGGTACCCTGATGTGGTACTACCTAGCCTACTTGGGTCAAATGACTTTTGCAAAATTCTATAAGATACTTAGCATTCTCCTGTGGCAATTATTTGTTAACAAAATGCTGGAAGGAAGAGCTCTAAAGATTTTCTTAAATATATCTGTCCCAGGGATATCAAATGTTTAGGAGAAATAGTGTAGTAACAGAGGTAAGCTATCAATTTAATTTCACTTGACATCTAATCCAGTTTTGTTACCATGATGTTCCCTGACTGCGTAGGGCTTCTGCCTGCCATTGGACACTAAATAATTAAGAATTAGTTTCTTGGGTTGTTGATTATATCGGAAAGTCCCAGGTTATAAACAGGGGATTAAACAGTGAACACACTAAAGGTATAAAGTTATTTATTCAGTATATTTATAAGGCCTCAACATAATTTATAGAATTTACATTTAGCTATGTATTTATCCAAGAGAGATTTGTTAACCTACATTTCAGAAAGATTTACTAACTATATGTGTACATCAAATTCAAAGTAGGCTTATACATTTGAGCTTTATATTGGACAGAATTATTCTAATGACATAGTAAGCTAGACAATTGAGTTTTCCTATAGAAAACTTATACTTTTTAAAACTACCAATAACCATTACCCTCTTAAAAATGGCTTCACAAATATGACAGTACAGGAAAAGACTCATAGGAGAACTTCTCAGTGGGTAGACTGGCCATTCTGATCTGAGTGCAAATAACGCCAAGGCAGAGTTTACTTAAGCTTATGTCTAGAAAATTTAAGTGTTGAAGTGGGAAGATATTAATTTATATGCATGGCCTGTTAAATGGCTAGTTTAGAGCTATCAAATAATCTTGTATATGATATTATACTATGTTATTCTTTGTGAAAAGGTAATAAGGACAGTGTAAATTTCAGGGCTACTTCCTACTCATACCTTGTTGATAAAAATGTAGATTGGTTGAATACTTCGAAGAGCAGTTTGGCAATATTGAATATGAGCTGTAAAAATACATAACCATTGTAACATGAAGACCTTATGTAAATTAACAAGAAAAACTCATCTGCAGTAAGCCTTATCTAACCCCTTGCCTGGGCTAAATGCTCTATTCCAAATAAATAAATAAATTATTTGTAATTAGAGGAGGGTTTTTATGTTCAATTGTGAGATCAATCTTTAAGAAATTTTAAGGATTTAATAATCTTATATAATTAGGGCTTGAAGTTAAAGGGAAAAGATGTTAAATGAGGTGAAAGTGAGCAGAAAGAAATCTTCCGCATATAGAGGTAACATCTCAATCAGAAGAAAGAAGTTTAAAAAAAGACCCGCATCAGTTAGGAAGTGGTAATTACACTAATATTTCATTATTAACTTAAATTGTAATTGATTGACTTTTTTGACTTACTGTTGTGATGAAATGGCAACAGAGTAGATTATTAACTTTCAGACAGAAATATTAATTTTCCCTTTGATCAATAGCTTAAGATATAGATAAAATAAAATGAATAAGGAGAATTATGCTTGTTCGTGTTAAAAATTTACTAACCAGCAAAGGCATGAGAATGATATAATGGACTTTGGGGACTTGGGGAGAAGGGTGGGAGCGGGATGAGGGATAAAAGACCACATATTGGGTACAGTGTACACTGCTTGGGTGACAGGTGCACTAAAATCTCAGAAATCACCACTAAAGAACTTATTATCCACGTAACCAAAGACCATCTGTACCACAAAAACTAATGAAATACAAAAAAAAATTTATGATCCAAAGGGAAATATCAGTGTGTGGCTATATTCTAAGTACATCCAGCTTAAAGTAATGAATATTGTTTCTCATCTGACCCATTTAAAGCTGGGCTTCCATGTGCCACTGTGTATCAATAAAGGCATCTATGAAAGAGCATGGGGGAGGAAGTCAGAATCTCTAAAAACTAGCTACTCATTCTCATGTACAAGTTAGATTATTTGGGGATTTGATTTTTCTATCAGTTGTGGAGTCATACCATTTATGCTTTGTATATTAATAAGCAAAACTTTGGACATACCAGGACACTCATAGATGATTTAAACTTTGTAATTTATGTTACCCATTTGACCCCCATTCAAAGACTCACTAATGAACTTTTAACCCTTACTTTTCTTGGCAAGAGCATTATATTTAAACTGGAAATGCACAGGAATCATCATTGGCACATTTATAAGGATCATTCCTACTGTAATTCGCTAACAACTCACTACTAGGTGGATTGCTTTTTGTTCAGTTTTGCTCTTTTCTGGTTTACTTCCAACCTGTTTACTGAGACTGTCTTGGTAATACAAATCTTTCTTCTTTGTTAGTCCACAGTTTGCTCATTTTGGAAGAAAGTTCCTGACTGAGGTTCTTTAGATGCGTTTAATGGAGGGGCAGCTGTGCAAAAGCATCACTGTTTCACTCTTTTCCAGACTGATCAAATGAAGCGTCTGTCATGTCACACATATGGAGTTCTCTACCAACAGTAAAGGCTATTTAGTCAAGGTTAGAAAAAAATATTGTGTTGGATTTTTGCTTATGATATGTTTTGGATTTTTCTTTGAAGCTCTGATTTGAAAGACATACAGAAAGATATGGCTTGAGGGAAGAAATATGAATATTACCCTCAACTACTCCCATGTTCATACCATCAGGTATCCTGCGAGTTGGAGGCATCACACTGCACCTTGGGTATCCTTGAGGAGAAATCCTTTGGTAAAGACTCTAGTCCTATGGATTGGCAGAAATTCCCAGTCTGGTGTCTGACAGCTCCTCCTGTGCACATTTTGAATTTACTGGGCATGTGTCAGACTCCTGAGGGGAAGACATCTCCTGCTCTCCAAAGAACTGAAATTCCATCACAATGAATTTCATTTGTTTGAGAATGACAAGTAGAATTACCTTTATTTTAAGCTGGCTTGGCAATTATAATTCATGCTGTGCCCTGTCACAATTATCAAAGTGAGGAACTCCTCACAAAGTAAACGAAGGTCTTTCAATCCATAAAATTAGTATCTCAATTCAACTTATTTTGAGTTTATTTATTTTGCTTTTGAGAACAAAATATCTAGTGTGTAGATAGTTAAAAATTAAATGCAGTAGCTATTTATAATGCCTGTATTTTTCTGCATACCTTATGCTATATATTAGTTACATAACTCAAATACTCAAGTCTAAGAGTCAGAGTGTTGGAAGGGAGTTGGTCCATACTTCTGAGTCTTCTGAGCCAGCAAGGCCACAGTCTTTCCCCATCATTGCCTTGCCAGCAGTTATTCTATAGTCTATGTTCAAGTTCATCAGATAAAGAAACTTGAACAGTTTCTAATGAAGGAGAGCAGGCTCAATATCCTGTCCCGCTTTCTAAGAGGTGAGTGTGCTATGCAGGGTCCAGGGATGAGATATAGCCTGCTTTGTACCAGATGCCTGCCAGTCACAGAAATAACTGCTTGCTGTTTGACTATATGTATAACTGGATGCTATGAAGTGGAGAATATTTAAGAGGGCCTGAAACCATGTCTCTTCTGGGACTTAAGAGTGTGTGGGCTTCTGAGAGCAGAGGAGGTACTGAGAAAACCCCACTTCAAGGATAGCTGTGAAAGAAAATAACCAGGGAATTTGCTAGCTCAATGTCCTGAGGACCTTAAGTTAGCAGTGTGTGGGAAACAACAAAGCCTGGTAAATATTAATTAAATTGAACATCAGAAACAGAGATAATGAACTATATATTTGCTTCAATAAGCAAGCACCTGCAAGATTTCTTGTTTTCTGCCTGCATAGTAGCATCCTAATCGTCAACCATCAACTGTCTCCTTTCCAGGTACCAGAATTTTTTACTTATAATGCGTTAAATCAAGTTTAGCCTAAAGTTGCCTCCTTACATATTTTGAGTTCAACCTAAACTTTTCTCTGTACATTGTGAATTATAACAAGTGGAGGTGTAAACAGACTGTAGCCTACACTTGTGCCAATCACTGAGTTTTGGCCAATCAAATGTAGCCAACTGTTCGAACCATGTTCAAATAAGGCAAACACCAAGATGTAACCAATCCAGCTGTTTCTGTACCTCACTTTCATTTTCTGTATGTCACTTTCCTTTTTCTGTCCATAAATCTTCTTCCACCACGTGGCTGTGCTGGAGTCTCTGAGCCTACTCTGGCTTGGAGGCTGCCCAATCCATGACTTGTTCATTACTCAAACTCTTTTAATTTGTTTGAAGTGTTTCTTATATGAAATGCAACTTACGTTTTCAAATGGCATTGGAATACAAACTATTTTTTCAAATATCTTTTATACTATGTTCTAAATGCAGCCAGCCCGCTGTATCCAAGGGGTTCCACCTCCATAGATTCAACCAACCATAAAAATGTTCAGAAAAATCGTTCCACAAAGTTACAAAAAGCAAAAATGGAACTGGATACACACCAAGTATTATGTTGAATCCACAAGAATTAAGTGATGTATAGGCATTATATTAGGTATCATAAATAACCTGGAGATGTTTTAAAGTGTATGGAAGGATGCACATAGGTTGAATGAAAATACTAGGCCAATTAATATAAGGGACTTGAGTATTTTGTATCTGTAGGGGATCCTGAAACCAGTTCCCCATGGACATCAAGGGACAACTTTAATGCACAAGATGACCCAGGATATACGTCTTATTTCTACTTTATTATAACAATTAAGGAATCATGGCTTGGTGGCCTCTGATCTCTTTCACAAGTTAAAATGTGATCCTTTAGGGCCCTACATGAAAGGTGATGGTGATGTGGGTTCCTTCCCTAATTACAGGAACAGTCTAGACTACTGTAGCCCCAGACAACTACTGAGATGTCTAGATAACACATTTACCTAAGAAAACATCTCAGCTCATACACTATAAACATTAAAAATATAAATTATAATTGATATCTATATAGAAAAAAGTGTTACTATTTGGATTCACGTAAAAATTAGAAGTCCACGGAAAACGTGCTCTAGTTAAGTATCTGATATCATACATGCCAACCTATCTATTTAAAGATCTTAAAAGTATGAGGCCCATGCACCATTGTATTGATGCTGTATATATGCAAAATATGAAAGTATTTATTCCATTATAAAATATGTAACAATATTATTAAAGTCTCCATAAGGCTAGGGATCCTGGTGGACTAGACAGATAACACAAATTACATGGCTCAAAAGCTTACCCTTGGGTGTACAAAAACACCTAGTTTTCCTGAAAATCCACTGCACATTTCTGAAACAATCAGACTATATTATGGTGACAGATATTAAGGTTCTGTTGGTACATGTTTTAAAGTAAATAGGTATTCAGGCAGAGAATGTTCCAGGGAGTATAAGCAGAAAATCTATAAATCATCTCATAATAATGTTAAATTTTATAAAGAAATCAATTATTTCTTCCTTTGTTCAATTGGGGAAACTGGATTCAAGAAGTATCTAGATTCATAGGACCGTCTCGCTGGGTGTTACCTTTATCTTACCACAAGTATCCTGTGACCCTGTCTTCAGGCATTTAATTCCCAGAACATATTGTGTACACTGGTGAACATGAACAAAAGTTTTACAGGTATTTTTATAATATATTCAAAAATAACACGTAAAACTGTGATTTCAGAGTTACTAGCTAAAGATAAAATTAAAAAGAAAGCTTGAAGCTTGTCCTTAAAAAATGAACAATAGTATAGATGATACAGGAGTGTGACAAAAATCATGATCCTTGCCTAAAAAAATGACAGAAGTTTGGAAAGCAATGGAAGAGAGGCGTACAGGGGCGCTGAGTGTGAGGAGCTGCGGATGTGTCTTGCTTCAATGTATGCTGCAGAAATCTATAATTAGTGTGAAGCACTGTAAGAGTACATCTTCAGTAGTAAATGTTATTCTTCCTAAACTGCCATCAAGTTTGTTATATTGATGTGGAATATAAAAATCGACAAACTTTTTAACACATGAGAGAACACAGTAAGTGAAAGTATGGATCATCTCACGGGGAGGATTTTGGAGATTTAGACATCAGTTAGACCATTTCTAGTATTTATCAGATTATAGATACTTTCAAATTAGATTGACTAAAAAAAGTTTTCCACATTGTATTTAGAGATATGAGAAAATAGGTCAGGCTCATGCCTGTAATCCTAACACTTTGAGAGGCCCAGGTGGGAGGATTACTTGAGCCCAGGAGTTCGAGACCAGCCTGCGGTACATACTGGGACCCTGTCTTTACAAAAACATAAATAAATAAAATTAGCCAGGCGTGGTGACAGGCTTCTGTAGTCCCAGCTACTTGGGAGCCTGAGGAGGGAGAATCACTACAGTCTGGGATGTCGAGGCTGCAGTGAGCCATGATCATGCCACTACACTCTAGTCTGGGTAACAGAGCAAGATCCTATCTTGGAAAAAAAAGAAATATGGGAAAACAAATGAAAAAGAGACAAAATATAGTTGAAATGTGTTCCCCAACTTGCTTGAATTGTTTACTTACTAGGGATGCAGACTTAAATAGCATAATTTGTTGTTATACTCACAACCTAAAATCAGTTTCACAGTGATGATATATGCACCTACTTTTTTTTTTTTTTTTTTTTGAGACAGAGTCTCACTCTTTTGCCCAGCTGGAGTGCAGAGGTGCAATCTTAGCTCACTGCAACCTCTGCCTCTCAGGTTCAAGTGATTCTCCTGCCCCAGCCTCCTGAGGAGCTGGGATTACAGGCACACGTCACCATACCTGGCTAATTTTTGTATTTTTAGTAGAGATGGGGGTTTCACCATTTTGGTCAGACTGGTCTCCAACTCCTGACCTCGTAACCTGCCTGCCTCAGCCTCCCAAAATGCTGGGATTACAGGCTTGAACCACTGCGCCCGGCCATACCTACGTATTTTAAATATATTCGTATACGCCTATAATATGTAAAAATGAACCCCAAAGATCCTGATATAATTTATCTAAAATATAATTGTCTAAAATATAATTTGGACAAATTATTTTACCATGTAAATGACTTCATCAATTTTCAGATATCCTGCCCACATTGGCCAAATTCTACATTTTGTGGGGAAAGGGAAAAGAAGAAATAGACATAGAGATGGCCAAGTGCTATGGTTTGGATATGGTTGTTTTCACCAAAACTCATGTTGAAACTTGATTTCTGCTGTGGTGATGTTGGGAGGTGGGGCCTATGGGAGGTGTTTAGGTTGTATGGTCAGATCCCCCATGAATGGCTTGCTGCTGTCATTGCATTAGTGAATGAGTTCTCACTCTTGTGAGACTGGATTAGTTCTTAGTGGAATAGATGAGTTTCCTTGAGAGTGAGTTGCTGTAAAGCCAGGACGCCACTCAGGTTTCCTCTTCTTTGCTCCTGTGTGCTTCCCCTTTGGTCTCTGTGGCACCACACAAAAGCCCTCAAGATAAACCAGGGCTATGCCATTGAACTCAGCCTGCAGAACTGTGAGCTAAATAAGCCTCTTTTTCTTTATAAATTACCCAGTCTGAGGTATTTTTGCTATAGCAACCCAAAACAGACTAATGTACAAGAAATTTGCAATGCCCCTCTCCCTCTATGCCAGACACTTGCCTAATGTTCAGGAATTATATGTAATGTATACAGGCTGCAGTAAAAACAAAAAAAATCTATATGGGACTCTTTAACTGCAAAGACCTTGAGATGACACATCTTTTTCAATGTATTTTGATTTTACTACAACAACTAGCTCAGAGGGAGCTTTATAGGGAGCAATATTACTCATTAACTCTTTGTTGAATGAATTAATGAACTAGTGAGTGGATTAATAAAATTAGGCCAGTTAAGGAAACACACTGTTTCTACGCCAGTTGGCTATTTTGGGTTTAAATATTTTTAAAATTACTGTTGGTTCTGCTCTTTTTTTTTGAAACAAGGTCTTGCTCTGTCACCCAGGCTGCAATGCAGTCGCTCCATCATAACTCACTGCAGCCTTGAACTCCTGGGCTCAAGCAGTTCTTCTGCCTCAGACTCCCAAGTAGCTGGGACTACAGGAGTGTGCCACCATGCCCAGCTAGTTGTAATTTTTCTTTTTTTTTTAATAGAGACAAGGTCTTGCTACATTGCCCAGGTTGGTCTCAAACTTCTGGGCTCAAGCAATCTTCCTGTCTCAGCCTCCCAAAGTGTTGGGATTACAGGCATGAGCCACCATGCCCAGCTTAACGCTTCTCTCTTGAAGGCTGATAACTAATAAATTAATCTGCCTTTGATGGGCTAATTTTCTCAATAAGAAAAACAAAAACCACATATCAGTCATCCACATGCCCATCTCAGTAATTTATTCCCCAAATATTATTCTTCTCAGTTACAAAATTTGAGAGGAAACTTAGTTTTTTCACCAAAGACAGGTGGGATAAAAATAATATAGTGTGAGGGATTTCAATTAGACATATTACAATATTTAATTAGACATTTTAAAACCATATAATAAGGTATGTTCATAGTAACAAACCTTAATACAGTTTGATAAAATTTTGTAAAATCCTCTTTCCTGGAAGTCATTATAAAGGCATTCTTAGTGATTTTAATAACTTAATGCTTTAGTTTCCGGTTTAAAGCCACCAGCTGTCTAATGACAGCCGAATGCACTGATCTTTAAAAAACTCCCTTAAAGTTTTATGATTCAATAAACACAAGACCTAGCATTTATTTAGGATTTCACATTTCACAAAAGCCCTTTTAAAAACATTTTTATCATTTAATCATTACCACAATCCTAATTAGTATGCCTAACTATGTCCATGTCTTTACTGCAGAAACTTATTCTTGATTCAGTGATTTTCATAATGTACTACAGATTTGTGCAGAACAGACCTTGGATTCAAACTAAACTTAGTCACATCCAATTACATCATGTTTTATCGTGTTGCTGATAATCATGATGGCAACCACCTCTACTCTACAGAGAAATAAGTTCACTTTAAGACAGGCTTTCACTGTTTAACAGGTTTTCCCTCAGCTATAAATAGCATAGTATAAAATTCCATTCTTTCACATTGTTGCACTTAAAAAATCAAGTCTTATCTGGTATTAAAAAGGGAAGGGATCTGCCTTTTCCTGTATGTAAATTTTATCTGAATGAAAAGATTAACAGAATTATTAATAACCAATAATGCTATGAGGTAAAAGCTACTAAGTAATAGGAGTTATTGCTAACAAAATGAACTCTGGAATAGAGAGCCCAGAAATAGACCCACACATATATAGTCAACTGATCTTTGACAAGAGTGAAGACAATTCAATGGAGGAAGGACAGTCTTTTTAACAAATGATGCTGGACATCTGCATGCAAAATAATGAATCTAGACACGGAGCTTGCATCTTTCACAAAAATTAATCTAAAAAGGATTATAGCCCTCAATGGAAAATGCAAAACCATAAAACTCCTAGAAAATAACATAGGATAAAACCTGGGTAACCTTGGGTTTGATGATGACTTTTTAGATACAAAGCCAAAGCAAAATCCATGAAAGAAAAATTGGTAGTTGAACTTCATTAAAAATTCAAAACTTCTGTTTTGTGAAAGATGCTGTTAAGATAATGAAAAGACAAGACAAAAAAATCTTTGAAAAGCATATAAAGATCTCTACAAGGAGAACTACAAAACACTGCTGAAATAAATCACAGATGACACAAACAAATGGAAATACATCCCTTGCTCATGGATTGGAAGAATCAATATCATAAAAAATGACCATACTTCCCAAAGCAATCTACAGATTCAGTACTATTACTACTAAAATACCAACATCATTTTTCACAGAATTAGAAAATACTCCTAAAATTCATATGGAATAGAAAAAGACCTTCAATAGCCAGAGCAATCCTAAGCAAAAGAACAAATCTGGAGGCATCACATCACCAGACTTCAAATTATACTACAAGGCTACAGAAACTAAAACGGCATGGTATTGGTATAAATATAGATACACAGATCAATGGAGTAGAATATAGAATCTAGAAATAAAGTCAGATATACCCAGCTGATCTTTGACAAAGCATAAGAGCAAATAAATTAGGGAAAGGACATTCTATTCAATAAATGGTGCTGAGAAAACTGGATAGCCACATGTAGAAGAATGAAACTGGATCCCTCTCTCTCACCATATTACAAAAATCAACTCAAGGTGGATTAAAGACTTAAATCTACGACGTGAAACCATAAAAAATTCTGTAAGAAAACCTAGAAAAAACTCCTTTGGACCCTGGCCTAGGCAAAGAATTTATGATTAAGACCCCAAAATCAAATTCAATGAAAGCAAAAATAAGGAAATAGGACCTAATTAAACTAAAAAGCTTCTGCACAGCCAAAGAAATAATCATCAGAGTAAACAGACGACCCACAATGAGAGAAAATATTTGCAAACTATGCACCTGACCAAGGACTTATATCCAGAATCTACAAGGAACTCAAACAAATCAGCAAGAAAAAACAAATAGTCTCATCAAAAAGTGGGTAAATGACATGAATAGACAATCCTCAAAAGAAGATATATAAATAGCCAACAAAAATATGAAAAAATGCTCAGCATCACTAATCATCAGGGAAATGCAAACTAAAACCACAATGAGATACCACCTTACTCCAGCCAGAATGGTCATTGTTAACAAGTCAAAAAAAACAATGGATGTTGGTGTGGATGTGGTGAAGAGGGAATGCTTATAAACTGCTGGGGGGAATGTAAACGAGTACAACCTCTCTGGAAAATAGTATGGAGATTTCTCAAACAACTAAAAGTAATTCTACCATTTGACCCAGAAATCCCACTACTGAGTATCTACTCAAAGGAAAATAAATAATTATGTCAAAAAGACACCTGCGTGTGTGTGTTTATCGCAGTATAGTTCACAATTGCAAAGATGTGAAACCAACCTAAGTGCCCATCAATCAGTGGATAAAGAAAATGTGGTACTATACACATGGAATACTACTCAGCCACAAAAGAACAAAACAATGTCTTTTGTAGCAACTCGGATGGAGCTGGAGGCCATTACTGTAAGTGAAGTGACTCAGGAATGCAAAGTAAATACTGTATGTTCTCACGTATAGGTGGGAGCTAAGCTATAGGTACACAAAACCATGCAGGGTGGTATAATGGATATTGGAGACTCAGAAGGAGGGTGATGGATAAAAAACTATATATTGAGTACAATGTACACAGCTAGGGTGACAGGTGCACTAAAATCTCAGATTTCACCACTGTATAATTTGCCTATGTAACCAAAAACCACTTGTACTCAAAAAGCTATTGAAATATCATATATATATATAATTTATATATTATATATAAACATATCTGATAAAGGGCTAGTATACAAAATATACAAAAAACCTCTTAAAGCTGAACAGTAAGAAAACAACTCAATTTAAAATGGGGAAAAATCTGAACAGACACCTCATTAAAGAAGACATGCAGATGGCCAATAAATACATGAGAAATTGCCAACATCATGTATCTTTAGAAAACTGCAAGTTAAAACAATAATGAAATACCACTACACATCTATTAGAATGACTAAAATCACAAACACAACACTGAATGTGACAATGATGTAGAGTAACAAGTGGTCTCATTCATTGCTGATGGAAACGCAAAACAGTATAGCTGCTTGGGAATGCAGTCTGACAATTTCTCACATAACTAAACATACTCTTAATATAAGATCCTGCAGTTGCACTCCTTGGTATTAACCCAAATGAATTGAAAACTTATATTTACACAAAAAACTACATGTGAGTATTTATAGCAGATTTATTCAGAATTACCAAAACTTGGAAGCAACTAAGATGTCCTTCAGTAGGTGAATTAATAAACTATGGTAAATTCACACAATGGAATATTATTCAATGATTATCAATCCACAAAAAATCATGGAGGAACCTTAAATACATACTGCCGAGTGAAAAAAGGGGGATCCGGAAAGGCTACACACCATATGATTCCAACTATATAACATTCTGAAAAAGGCAAACTTATGGAGATAATAAAAAGATCAGTGGTTGCCGTGGGCTTAGTGGGGAGGGGAGGAGGGATGAATAAGTGAATGGAGAGGGCATTTTTAGGAAGGTGAGACTATTCTGTACAATACCATAATGGTGGGTACATAATATATTTGTCAAAACCCGCAGAACACACAACACAGCGTGAACCTTAATATGAACTATGGACTTTTAGTTAATTATGTATCAATATTGGCTCATCAATTTTAATAAATGTACCACACGAATAAAATATGTTAATAATAGAGGAAATGACCAGTATTGTGGAGGGCAGCAGTAAGAGAAGGGTATATAGGAACTCTGTATTTTCCACTTAATTTTTCTGTAAACTTGAAACTGTTCTAAAAAATAAAGTCTATTCAAAAATCTACATGATTCAAGGCCAGGTTGGCAAACATTTTATCTCTGTTTATAAGCAAGATAGACTTAGTATAGTGTGATTATTCAGAATTAGAAAACATACATACATATATATTTGTTTATCTCTCCCAGGAAAATACAAAAAAGTATCAAAACTGTAAGAATTAAATGACTACTTCTTAAGAAACCCAACCCATAAAGATTTAGAATATTCTTACAAAAGTATAGTTTCAGTTGTCTTGAAGACATTATATTTATGTTCTTCTGTTTAACTCAGTATTTGCTCATCCAGTTTAAATACGGAGAATTTGATTTATTAAATATGTCCTAACCACAAAGAGAAAATTTTCTGGACAATTAATTTTGAAATTAGCCTTTTTCTCACGCTTATTTTATCCATAATTTAGCTTTTGAGAACAGAGGATGATTGTCAGAACATTTCAGTAATCAGTATTTATCAATCCTTTATTAGAACTCTGGTCCTAAAATATAACAGTTATAGAAGAAAATCTGTGTAGACAATCACCCAAGACTTTTCCCACCATACATACATTCCCAGATCTAAATATAGTAGATCTATAAAATTCTAAATAAAAATGTTCAAAGAATTTCAAATCAATATTTTTTTAGGGTGGAATGAGTTCCCAGTGGGCCCAAGATCAACTCTATAATTTGTCTTGGTAGTTAATTATCATAATAGACTAACTGTATTACATTCTATATAAAAATAAGACTTGTCCAGCAACATTCATTTGAATTTGTTAGTCCTCAATAGGGTTTTATTTCTGTTGCATTGTAAAACTGGTGTTTCAATTTATGTACTCTTCATCCTATTTACATAGACTGTACATACTTAATGTTAAGCTATGAATATTGTAAATATTATAAATACCAGGTAACTTATTTATGTTCCAGAACAACTCGGGAGGAATTATTATTTTTTGTGTCAAAGTACTTCAAGGCAAAGATGATAACAAATATCGAAAATAAATGATTTGATGAAGAGCTATGTTTCATTACAACAGTGCTTGACATGTATATATTAACAGGTATTTGTAGAATGAAAGACTGGGTGAATATATACTCCTAAACTTAACAAAACAATAAAGGAAGGTTACTACATTTATTGAACATCTACTATGTACTAGGCAGTCTGCACATTATCATGAAACAGCACAGCAAACTACCATTATATAAACAATTAAAGATGAAAATGGTGGCTCATGCCTGTAATCCCAGTACTTTGGGAGGCCGAGGCGGGCAGATCACGAGCTCAGGAGATTGAGACCATCCTGGCTAACACAGTGAAACCTCGTCTCTACTAAAAATACAAAAAAATTAGCTGGGCGTGGTGGTGGGCGCCTGTAGTCCCAGCTACTCAGGAGGCTGAGGCAGGAGAATGGCGTGAACCCAGCAGGCGGAGCTTGCAGTGAGCCGAGATCACGTCACTGCACTCCAGCCTGGGCAACAGAGTGAGACTCCATCTCAAAAAAAAAAAAAAAGATGAAAAAGGCTAAGTAATTTGCCCAAGTTTACACAGCTGTTAAGTGGCAGAGTTAGAATGCAAACTGGGAATGTTTCTGACCCCTGTTCTTACTTTTACTCATTCTATGTTGCCTAATAGAGATGAGTAGTTGGAATCATACGGTCTGTAGATCTGAAAATTTGAAATCATAACATCCTCAAACTTGGGTAAAAAACCCTCTCTTCTCCAAGTTTTGGGATGTACTCTGTGCCCAACAGAAGAAGGTAGAATTAAGAGCATGCGAACAGTCCTTAAAATACTGCAGTGAGTATATCTACGAATACCTGTTAATATGTACAGGCCAAGCACAGCTGTAATCAAACATAGCTCTTCATCACATCATTTATTTTTGATGTTTGTTATCACCTTTGCCTTGGAGTACTTTGACACAAAAAATAATAATTCCTCCTGAGTTGTTCTGGAACATAAATCATATTTTGACTTTTCTTTGGTACAACACAGCAGATAAGGTATAATGTCCAGAGGACCCCAAGATGGGTCATCAACCTAACCACTTTTTCACAAAATTTTCAGCTAAGCTATGGGAAATATTTTTATTTTCAAAGAGAGCTTTGTTAACATGCATCTGTTTCTCATTGACATAAAACAGAGGTGAGATTTTGACAAAAACTGGAATCACATTTCTCATATTGCTTGCCCAATTTCAGCTTCCACCAATTCATCAAATTTCTCCTGAAAGTCAAGACAGTAGGGATGAGCATAGGCACTTTTCTCCACCTCATCTCCTCCAATCCACTGTCCCAATCCCAAAGGTTCTCTGTGAACTGCATGGTTGGAAGGCTGTTCAAAACTAATTTTATTGACCTAATGACACTAGGAAAATGGTTGCAGTTGCTGTGAGTTTTCTGTTGCTACTTAGAACTGACATGCGCTGTAGAAGTCAGTAGACTTACTTTAGAGACACTGTCAATGTTAGTCACCTTTACTAATTCATAAACTCAGTGATAGTGACAGGTTTATCATAATCCAAACAGGGAACATAGAAACAAACCCTATTAGTGGTGTGAACCTTTCAACCCTGATTAACTCATCTGCCTAAGACTTGAAATTTTATGCCAAGCAAGGATGATTATCCTACCAAAGTAAGTCTGACTGACATACTCATTTAGGACCAAAATATGCCTATCATTTCCCACTTCTTCAGCCCCTGGGGACTTCAGCATCTTCCCAGTCTTTGCAAAACTCCATCTTAGACCTTTTTTTTGGTGGCTCCAATATTTTAGTCTACACTTTCCCTGCATTTTGACTAACAGGGTTTTTTCTGTCCTTCTAGTCTGGCCTCAGTCAGCTGCTGGCAGTCTTAAGTTATTACCTTGGTCCACTTCTTTATTTCCATTCTTGATATTTAGGGTAAGGCACAGTTAGTCCCAAAAGCCACAAAACATCAGCTGATGCATGAATTCTCCTGTTCAGGAACCATTGCAGTGAACTGTAGCAACTCATATCTCCAAACCACATGCCGCTGTACCCAAACAGAATCTATCCACAGTCCATGACCAATACTAATCATCATAACAATTTTTTTTTGAGATGGAGTCTCGCTCAGCACCATGCCTGGCCTATAATATTTTTTTTTCATTCGTCAATAGGCATTTATTTCCATCTTTCAGTTATTATGAATAATGGTTATGAGCATAGATGTACAGATACCTGTTTGTGTCCCTGCCTTCAATTTTTTAGGGCATATGCCCAGAAGTGGAATTGCTAGATCAAATCGTAATTCTATCTGTAATTTTTTGAGGAACTGCCATACTATTTTCCACAGTAATTGTACCATTTTACACTCCCACAAGCAGTGCGCAAGGGTTCAATTTCTCCATATCTTTGCCAACACTTGTTATTTTATTTTGTCTTCTTTTCCTTTTTGATAGTAGCCCTCTGTATTAGTTCATTCTCACATTGCTATAAAGAAATACCTGTGATTGGATAATTTATGAAGAAAAGAGGTTTAATTGGCTCATGGGGTTCTGCAGGCTGTACAGGAAGCCTGATGCTGGAATCTACTTGGCTTCTGGGGAGGCCTCAGGAAATTTACAATCATGGCGGAAGGCAAAGGAGGTGCCATGGCCAGAGCAGGAGCAAGAAAGAGAGAGGGTACCACACACTTTTAAACAGCTGAATCTCATGATAATTCACTCCCTATCATGAGGACAGCATCAAGGGGATGGTGGTAAACCATTCATGAGAAATCCACTCCCATGATCCAATCACCTCCCATCAGGCCCCACCTCTAACACTGAGGATTTCATTTCCACATGAGATTTGGGGGTAAAGTGATATCTCATTGTGGTTTTGATTTGCATTTCCCTGTTGGTTACAAATGTCGAGCATGTCTTTCTTTATTTGATTTTAAATGCTGAATTTGAGCAATAGGAATTGTATCAAATTAGCAAAATGGGCACCGTTCGCAAGTACCTTAAGACTGTCCCTATTCCTCATATCCCTTGGCATCAACATTTGCGATTGGATCATGGGAGTGGATTTCTCATGAATGGTTTAGCACCATCCCCTTGGTGCTGTCCTCATGATAGGGAGTGAATTATCATGAGATTCAGCTGTTTAAAAGTGTGTGGTACCCTCTCTCTTTCTTGCTCCTGCTCTGGCCATGGCACCTCCTTTGCCTTCCACCATGATTGTAAGTTTCCTGAGGCCTCCCCAGAAGCCAAGCAGATGTCAGCATCAGGCTTCCTGTACAGCCTGCAGAACCATGAGCCAATTAAACCTCTTTTCTTCATAATTTATAAATTATCCAATCTCAGGTAGTTCTTTATAGCAATATGAGAATGAACTAATACAGAGGGCTACTATCAAAAAGGAAAAGAAGACAAAATAACAAGTGTTGGCAAAGATATGGAGAAATTGAACCCTTGCGCACTGCTTGTGGGAGTGTAAAATGGTACAATCACTATGGGAAATAGTATGGCAGTTCCTCAAAAAATTACAGATAGAATTATGATTTGATCTAGCAATTCCACTTCAGGGCATGTGCCCTAAAAAACTGAAGGCAGGGACACAAACAGGTATCTGTACATCTATGCTCATAACATCATTATTCATAATAACTGAAAGATGGAAATAAATGTCTATTGACAAATGAATGAAAAAAAAGTATTATAGGCCAGGTATTGTGGCTCAGATCTGTAATTTCAGCACTTTAGGAGGCCAAGACAGGTGGATTGCTTGAGCTCAGGAGTTCAAGACTAGCCTGGGCAACATGATGAAACCCAGACTCTAGAAAAAGTACAAAAATTAGCAAGGTGTGGTGGTACATGCCTGTAGTCCCGGCTACTTGGTACACTGAGGTGGGAGGGTCACTTGAGCCAAGGAGGCGGAGGTTACTGTGTGTTGAGATTGCACCACTGTGCTCTGGCCTGGGTGACAAAGCCAGACTCTGTCTCAAAAATAAAAATAATGTAGTATACATATATACATACAATGGAATATTATTTAGCCTTAAAAAGGAGAGAAATTCAAATTCTGACACATCCTACATCATGGATGAACTTTGAAGATATTATGCTAAGTTACATAGCCAGATATAAAAGGAAAATATTGTATGATTTCACTCATATGAATTACTTAGAGTAGGCAACTTTGTGTACAGAGAGAGGAGCATGGCAGTTTCCAGGAACTGGGGGCAGAGGGAATGGAAAGTTACTGTTTGATGGGGATGAAGTTTTAGTATGGGCAGATGAAATTCTGGAAACCGGTGATGGTAGTGGATGCACAACATTGTGAATGTATTTAATGCCACTTAAGAATGATTAAAAAGGTAAATTTTATGATATATATGTTTTACTGCAATAAGAATATAATAAAAATTTAAAAATCAAATAAAAATACAACTGGAAATGACCAAAAAGATTCACATATCAATGCTCCTTGATTTTTGTGTATGCAGAAGCTGAGGCCACAAGAGATTAAACTTCTGAGTTAAGTTAGTATGGCAGAGCTAAAACAAGAACCTCATGATCCTGAGACTCCAAAACCAGGATATTTCCATTATCCCAGGGTTATCGCCCTTTCCTGCTAAGTTGCTTATTTCACTTAGCCACTTTGATTTCTGGCCTTCTCACGAAGCTCTGGTGTGTCCCCAGGCATGACTCTACATAACTATGGTCTCTTTTTGGTGATGGTTGACATTCTTGATACATGGCCCTTTCTAGAAGAAGGGGAGGATTGCTAATCTTCAACAAAAATACTAGTGGATTTCCAATTCTCAATACTATTACTTATGGCTGGATAATATTCTGAGACAGGCTAGCATAGTTTGACATCTGGTAAGGTGTCTTAACCAGCATGCCAACTTAGTGAAAGAGCCGGGTGTTAAATAAGCACAAGGACCAGTGATCTGATCTTTTCCTGTCTTGTTAATTTCTTTTTAAACTATATGACCAAAGTCTTGCAACACACTGTGATGAGGGGTGATCACAGCAAGCTTATGACCCTGATAGGTGAATCCTAGCACCTGCATTAATCCCTGTGAAACTCCCCTGCCCCATCCTAACTTGGGTGAACCTATTCTGACATTGGTTCTCATGGGAGACTCCTGCCAATCATACAAAATAGTGGTATGTGACAGCAGTCATATTCAGGAGTACCCCTGTTCAATTTTCTCCTAGTTGGCCGAGCACGGTGGCTCACGCCTGTAATCCCAGCACTTTGGGAGGCCTAGGTGGGTGGATCACCTGAGGTCAGGAGTTCGGGATCAGCCTGACCAACATGGTGAAACCCCGTCTTACTACTGAAAATACAAAAACTAGCTGGGTGTGGTGGCAGGCGCCTGTAATCCCAGCTACTTGGGAGGCTGAGGCAGGAGAATCACTTGAACCTGGGAGGCAGAGGTTGCAGTGAGTCAAGATTGTGCCATTGCACTCCAGCCAGCGTGACAGAGTGAGACTCTGTCTCAAAAAAAAAAAAAAAAAATTCTCTTAGTTTCAGGCATTTCCCTTGTAGCTAAAATCTTGCAACATTGGAGTCTTCATGTGACTATGGCCCATCAGTAGTGGAATTATGTAAAGCCCCACATCTAGGAGCCAGACATTAAGGAGCTTTCTTTACTCTATCTCTACTCCTAAGATCAGTTCTGCAAGCTTAGTCTCATTTTGAAGATTGAGAAACAGAGACTCAGATTTAATAAGTTTCATCAAATTCCTTATAAACAATCAATATGCCCTTGAGTTCTAGCCTCTCACACATTCTAATCATGGCTGGCCCGTAATCATTCCTTCAGCATTCCTAACTCCAGATGGTCATTCACACCTTTTCCTTGTCCAGACCAGTGCTTCTCAAGCTTTAATGTGCATGGGAATCACCTGAATATCTTGATAATATGCAGGTTTTGATTCATTAGGTCTGAGATGGAGCATAAGATTCTGCATTTCTAACATTTTTCCAGCCAATGCGTCTGAATCCAGATAATAAATTGAGAAGCAAAGCTCTAGAATTGTGTTTCCCAACAAGGTAGTCTTCAGCCACAAATTGTGATTACACACTTGAAATGTAGTAGTTTGAACTGAGATGTGCTTTCAGTGTAAATGACACACCAGATTTTGAAGACATAGTCTAAAAAGAAGTGTATAAAAATTTCACAATTTTTATATTGATCACATGTTGAAATAATATTTTGAATATATTGGGTTAAATAAAAAGTATAATTAAAATCAACGTCTCCTTTTTTACCTTTTTAAATTGAAGATTAGAAAATTTAAATTGACAAATATGTTTCATATTATATTTCTATTGGACAGTCTGCTTTAGAGAATTCTCCTAAATCTTCTCTACCCATTTATCATTTAGCACATACTGCTTTGCAGTGATAAAAGTCACATATGCACATCTTGCTGGCTATGCAGTGAGCTCTTGAAATTCCAGGCTTGTATCTCATTCCTCATTGTGTAAGACTATATCTTATTCCTTCTTGTATCTACAGCCCCCAAAAAAGTACCTACTTCTAATAGATTCTCAATGATCACCACTGAATAAAATTTGAACCCTTTTGAAATTTTGCAGTGCTTAGCACAATGCATTTCTAATAGAAGGTCCTAGATTAAGGTATGGGTCAGTTCCAGCCAACTTCAGTGCTTTACTTACAGTGTTTATGGATTGCCTGACCTGCTGTCCTCTCTGCTAAGGGAATTCTCAATAACTATAATATAAACCTAATCAAAACATAATTAGAAGGCAAACTACTGTAAAAAAGCCATCATCTAATGCATTCCTAAAAGAGATTTGGGGATTATATCTGCACCACTGGTTTTCTCCTTCAGGATAATTAAAAGTTGATTGAAAGAGAATTGCTTAAAAATAAAGAAGGTGACTGTTTCTTTTTCAGTACCATTGTCATGATTGAAATGTGGATCTTGAGAAGGCACTTGGCTAGAAGTAAGGGGCACATCGCAAATGTTATGTCCAACAGGATATAAGAAACATTTACTCATCTTCAATTAGAGGTTCAAAGGTCACTTCCTCTTAGAGTTAAATGTACTTCCTGGTACATCTTCATTCATTCCTTATTCACTCATTCATTCACTCGCTCACTTGCTTACTACTTATTCACCCCCTCACTTAACTCACAGTCTCATTCTTTCAACAAGCAATTTTCTGGGCACCTACAATAAACCAAGTGCTGGTGATTTCAGCACTCATAAGCTAGTCTAGTGTAAGAGACAGACACATATAATTTCTTAAGTAAAAGGGAGTTTTCAGACCATCCTCTTTGCTTACTAATCTCTAAACTAAATCTGGTAGTTTGCTCTACTTTTCTGACCAATCATTTATACATTAGTATCATCATATAAAGAATTTATAGTATTCTCTGATGGTAGTTTGTATTTCTGTGGGATCGGTGATGATATCCCCTTTATCATTTTTTATTGCATCTATTTGATTCTTCTCTCTTTTCTTCTTTATTAGTCTTGCTAGTGGTCTATCAATTTTGTCGATCTTTTCAAAAAACCAGCTCCTGGATTCATTGATTTTTTGAAGGGTTTTTTTTGTGTCTCTATCTCCTTCAGTTCTACTCTGATCTTAGTTATTTCTTGCCTTCTGCTGGCTTTTGAATGTGTTTACTCTTGCTTCTCTAGTTCTTTTAATTGTGATGTTAGGGTGTCAATTTTAGATCTTTCCTGCTTTCTCCTGTGGGCATTTTGTGCTATAAATTTCCCTCTACATACTGCTTTAAATGTGTCCCAGAGATTCTGGTATGTTGTGTCTTTGTTCTTATTGGTTTCGAAGAACATCTTTATTTCTGCCTTCATTTCGTTATGTACCCAGTAGTCATTCAGGAGCAGGTTGTTCAGTTTCCATGTAGTTGAGCAGTTTTAAGTGAGTTTCTTAATCCTGAGTTCTAGTTTGATTGCACTGTGGTCTGAGAGCCAGTTTGTTATAATTTCTGTTCTTTTACATTTGCTGAGGAGTGCTTTATTTTCAACTATGTGGTCAATTTTGGAATAAGTGCGATGTGGTGCTGAGAAGAATGTATATTCTGTTGATTTGGGGTGGAGAGCTCTGTAGATGTCTATTAGGTCTGCTTGGTGCAGAGCTGAGTTCAATTCCTGGATATCCTTTTCAACTTTCTGTCTCGTTGATCTGTCTAATGTTGACAGTGGGGTGTTAAAGTCTCCCATTATTATTGTGTGGGAGTCTAAGTCTCTTTGTAGGTCTCTAAGGATTTGCTTTATGAATCTGGGTGCTCTGGTATTGGGTGCATATATATTTAGGATAGTTAGCTCTTCTTGTTGAATTGATCCCTTTACCATTATGTAATGGCCTTCTTTTTCTCTTTTGATCTTTGTTGGTTTAAAGAAAAAATGCTCATCATTAGTGGCTCTCAGAGAAATGCAAATCAAAACCACAGTGAGATACCATCTCACGCCAGTTAGAATGGTGATCATTAAAAAGTCAGGAAGCAACAGGTGCTGGAGAGGATGTGGACAAATAGGAACACTTTTACACTGTTGGTGGGACTGTAAACTAGTTCAACCATTGCGGAAGACAGTGTGGCGATTCCTCAAGGACCTAGAACTAGAAATATCATTTGACCCAGCCATCCCATTACTCGGTATATACCCCAAGGATTATAAATCATGCTCTCCTAATGACACATGCACACGTATGTTTATTGCGGCACTAGTCACAATAGCAAAGACTTGGAACCAACCCAAATGTCCATCAATGATAGACTGGATTAAGAAAATGTGGCACATATACACCATGGAATGCTATGCAGCCATAAAAAAGGATGAGTTCATGTCCTTTGTAGGGACATGGATGAAGCTGGAAACCATCATTCTCAGCAAACTATCGCAAGGACAAAAAACCAAACACCGCATGTTCTCACCCATAGGTGAGAATTGAACAATGAGAACACTTGGGCACAGGAAGGGGAACATCACACACCAGGGCCTGTCATGGGGTGGGGGGAGGGGGGAGGGGGGAGGGATAGCATTAGGAGATATACCTAATGTAAATGACGAGTTAATGGGTGCAGCACAGCAATATGGCACTTGTATACATATGTAACAAACCTGCACGTTGTGCACATGTACCCTAGAACTTAAAGTATAATTAAACAAAAAAATAATTTAAGTTTTTTTTAACATATCTAATCTTGAAGTCGCTTTGAGAATTTAAACTTATTATTTTCCAATCTGCAATTTTTAAAAGTCTCCTCATACTTTTATAACAGAGCAATACTATGGAAAAGAGTCCCTTAAAATTTAACATATGCAACTGTTATATTCTAATAACATTTGGAATTTCGCATTCATTTCATTTTTAAGACTTGCCTGGCTCTTGCCAGTAGCATTCTCCTACATATTTTCACCTTACCCACGCAAGAGCTGCAGTTTCACTGCAAGGCGAGGGCAGATGCTCAGTCAAAATCCTTGTCTGCAACGACTCAGGCCTGTTGTTCTCATGCATCCATTTACTCTGTCTTCCAGATAGGAAGGTCCAGCTAATAGTGATTATCTGAAGCCACGTTTATTAAAGAAAACTCTGTCTGTTGGAACTTTACCTTATTTATCATGTAAAAAAAGGATGAAATGCTAGTCTGGAAACTCATTTTCAGTAAAAAATGTGTATTTGCATGTGTTATATGCATATATCAGTGTATCTTGATGGGATCACATATCCCCTGCCATAATATAAGTTCTTGTCTTTTTCAGCATTGTACTCCCCAGATTATGCACAAGAAAGTTTTCTAAATTGAAATGGAATCTATGACCACATAAGCTAGGCATGACAGAAGGGAGAGGCATTTTATTTCTAAGTCTCATTTCATCACTATCATCACAACAAATTTAACATTCCTTATTTTCTGAGAAAAATAATCTATTTGATATCCCAGTATAATCATATCTTTGGAGAAAAGGGATTCTGCTCATTTTTCTGGAGCCACACATGGCTGTGCATTTGGGGAGTTCCCTGCAGCTAGGCTTTACACACGACAGTCATTGGTCTAGCGGTGACACCAGAACAGGACAAAATTAATTTCTTGCCCTGAGAAATATGGAAGGAAAAAAAAGAAACATAAAAATCTATTATTTGGACAGCTTTAAGCTTTGACCTACTCAACAAAGCTAATGCAATAGTGATGTTCACTCATTAATTAAAATTCTTCTAATATGAATTTTATATTAATTATGTATTTTATATTCATATTATGCATTACCTGTTAGAGGCTTGTATGCCCGCAGCACTAATGCTAGTAATTAAAGATCTGTTGGCAACCTGCTTTTTAGCAACACGGTTTTGAATCATAGGAAGCTGAAATCTGGCATACAATTTGTCATTCATGCTGAAGTGGGTATTTTTCTTCAAAACGCAATTAGAATTAGTTCATGTCATTTTAGTTTAAAAGCAACAAAGGCAAATGGTTTGTTGCTTTACGTTGGCATTGAGTCCAGTGGATCGATTTTCAAATTCTGCCTTAAAATATAAGTTTTTGGTTTTCCATGCATATGAATCAAATCCCCTTTGGTATACAAAGAATAAAAATTATCCTTTAGTTTGTATCAGTTTTCAAGTTACTATATTGTATAATATGTTTATTTGTTTTAGCCGTAAAAAAATAGACCCAACAGGTTATTTCTGACCTGAGATCTGGAGGATCTGGGGTCCTAAGATGATCAGAAGGAGACAGTGCATTGCTTAGGAGGTCAGCAATGGGAGAGAATTCCAGGGCCTCATGCCCTTGCCAGGGGTCAACTGTTTACAGGAGAATGAGATACTCCAGAGATCAGATATATAGTTGTGATCCTGACCTAAGATATAGTCTTACACAA
Source organism: Pan troglodytes (assembly GCF_028858775.2). Taxonomy (NCBI): domain Eukaryota; kingdom Metazoa; phylum Chordata; class Mammalia; order Primates; family Hominidae; genus Pan; species Pan troglodytes. The sequence continues at coordinate 32,744,788 of NC_072412.2, forward strand.
TGAGGAATGAGATATAAGCCTGGAAAGTTCCCTTTTGAGGACTTTAAAAAAATTCTTTTATTTTATAAGGAGTGCAACAAAGAGGTTAGATACTTGCTTAAGATCATAGGGCTTATTAAGAACTAACTCCTGATTCCTTCCCAGTCCAATTTTCTGACACAAGCATACACTGAGAATTTGAGTAACTTAATGAGTTGAAATAGTTTTAAATTGATGTGAAAGTTTTCAATGTAATTTAGCAAATGCTTATTGAGTACCTTCTACAGAGTGAGGGTAATGTAGGCCTAAAGCCCAAGCTCCCTCAAATAGTTCTGGACAACAGGCTGGAGTAGATTATAAAGAAGGCAGGAGGGCTAGGTTGGGGACATCAGAGCCCAACATATCATGGGGAGAGGCTGAAGACCACTTGGATGCAGGAATGAAGGTGGGCACCTAGGAGAGGGGTGGGAAGAGCTCCAGAGATGCTCAATGGGTGCACTAGGTCAATATGCCAGGGCTGAGGATCTGATATATGTGTCTCTATGAGCCAAGGCTGACAATTATGTCAATTCAGCCAGATTATGGAGTAGAAGATGTGGAAGATGTTTACTTTTATTTATTTATTTTTATTTTTTGTTTTTTTTATTTTTGATACAGAGTCTTGCTCTGTCACCCAGGCTGGAGTGCAGTGGCAGGATCTCTACTCACTGCAACCTCTGCCTCCCGGGTTCAAGTGATTCTCCTGCCTCAGCCTCCAGAGTAGCTGGGATTACAGGCACCTGCCACCACACCCAGCTAATTTTTCTATATTTAGTAGAGATGGGGTTTCACCATGTTGTCCAGGCTGGTCTCAAACTCCTGACCTCAGGTGATCCCCGCCTTGGCCTCCCAAAGTGCTGGGATTACAGGCATGAGCCACCGTGCCCTGCCAGATGTTTACTTTTAAACTGTCAGAACTTACTATGAGCTTTTTCACACATAACCTCGAGACTCTCTTTTCTGGAATAATGGAGACCCACAGGACATTTATGTGCAGATTCAGCCCCATGCCAGTCTTGCCTTAGCTAAGGAAAAATTAAGAGGCCATACTCAATCCTAAGAAAATACATCCTTTGACCGGGGTATTAAATACCAATAACAGTTTCTCCTTGTTCCTGAGATCAATCCCTCCCAAATTGCTGCATCCCTACACAGGTCCCAATATCTACATTGGATTTCTGTGTCAGGATTCACCTGACAGGACATCTCATCTCTCTAGAGATGGGATCAGTCCCCATCTCCCTTACCCAGGGCTGACACAGTCCCCTGGTGGCAGTTGCCTAAGCTCTTCCAATAGCACCTACTTCTGTTTTTGTTTTTGTTTTCTTTTTTTGAGACGGAGTCTTGCTCTGTCGCTCAGGCTGGAGTGCAGTGACGCGATCTCGACTCACTGCAAGCTCTGTCTCCCGGGTTCACGCCATTCTCCTGCCTCAGCCTCCTAAGTAGCTGGGACTACAGGCGCCCACCACCATGCCCGGCTAATTTTTTGTATTTTCAGTAGAGATAGGGTTTCACCATGTTGCCAGGATGGTCTCTATCTCCTGATCTCGTGATCCTCCTGCCTCGGCCTCCCAAAGTGCTGGGATTACAGGCATGCCAATGAATAGCACCTACTTCTAATCCTCATGGTGTTATTCTGTCTAGCCATGAAGATACCCATTACATCTGAAACTTGCTGAAATATTATAGGCTTTGGATTCAGCCAGATCTGCCAACTAAATGCCACCAGAGGTCTTGATCAGAGGACCAGCTCTGCCAAGGCTTTTTCTACCATAATGAATCATCTCATATCTGGTTGCATCACAGGATCTCACAAAAGATTTAGGAGGATGATCTACGAAAACCGTGAACTTTGAAGTTTGTTAGACCTTATTAAAATATTTGGGTTATTTTTTAAAATTATTTATTTTCTAAAAATTGTGGTAAAATATACATAACAAAATGTATCATTGTAATGATTTTAAAGTGTGTAGTTCAGTGGCATTAAGTACATTAACGTTGTTGTGCAATCATCACCATCATCCATATCCAGAACTTTTTACCTTCTCACACTGAAACTCAACCCATTAAACACGAATTCCCCATTCCTGCCTCTCCCCAGCCCTGGCAACCAGCAATCTACTTTCTGTCTATAAATTTGCCTACTCTAAGCACCTTTTATGAACAGAATTATGCAGAACTTGGCCTTTGTGACTGGTTCACTGAGCAGAATATCTTTAAGTTTCATCCATGTTATGGCATATGTCTGAATTTCCTCCCTTTTTAAGCTGAATAATACTTGACTGTATGTGTGTACTGCATTTCTTTATGTGTGTCTCTGTCTATGGATACTTGGATTGCTTCTACCTTTTGGCTATTGTGAATAATGCTGCTGTGAACATAGGTGCACAAATATTTTATCCCTGCTTTTGTTTCTTTGGGATATATATCAAAAAGTGGAATTGCTGGATCATATGGTAATTCTAGTTTTAATTTTCTGAGAAACTTCCAAACTGCTTTAGGACTACCTTTTAGACCTGACATTGAACAAAAACATTTTACCATTTCCACTTCTTCACATAGATGTACTTCAGAGGTAACAGTAAAATGATTTTGAATGCATGCATGCTTATTGGGGTTAAGAGAGAAGGTTACTTCATTATCTTTAAAATACAGCTTATGTGTGTTGAAGTTTGGGCAAATAAAAGTATGTTACAGCCTATTAGAAAGTAAAAACAAAACAAAAAACTCTATCTACTAAGACCTAACTATGTGGATCATCTAGAGAACATGTCAGCTAGAGCAATCCACATTGTCTCACTGGCATAATATGATGTTTTTTAGATAAGGACAGTAGGAGTTAAAAATTAAATGGATCAGTAGGCTTAAATGCTTTTTTAAAAGAGAAAATTTAAATTATAATGAGAACAGAGTTTATAAGATTATAAAATGTGTTAATATAGAAAAAGATACCATTATTTTAATTATACCTAAGTCTTTCTAAAAATAAAGTGAAAATCTTCAATCTAAGATACATGGGTTGTGCACATATAGATGAAATCTACTTTTACAAAATGACTTACTGTGTACCTAAAGAATGGATTCACTCAGGGGAACTAAATACTAAGTTATGGTTTATTGCAGAATAATAAATCCACAATTTGGAAAAGTCTTGGGTCAGCATGGCATGGTTTTTAGCAATTATGAAATGGCTAGGTTTTAAATCTTGTGATTTAATCACGTATTAAAATACTCTCTTAAAAATTGTTGCAAGACAGCTCTGTTAAAACAAACAAACAAAGAACCACAGCTTCTAACTGGATTTCTGCTAATTGTCCTGAAGCTTAGCATTAGGAGAAGAGCCCATTCTTTATTTCTGTGCTGTTTACTGTTTAAATTGTATTGGATCTTGGGTATTTGTAGCCTCAGTTTGAAGTCAGATGCTCTTCCAGATATGAACCAACTGACTAACGTCCAGGAGATATCAGGGAATCATTATCCAATATGTGATTTCATAGTTTGTTCTCAGCTGTGATTTATTAAGCTGGTGGCTATTGTCATTAAGGATTGCTTGTGTATGGTAATAGTATAGATTCAGCATAGAGAATTGAAAAATTATATTTGTTTCATTTTGTTTCAAAGGCTAATTGTTTGGTGTTTTCATCATTTCTATGATAGGCGAAACGCCCCAAGTGAAAGGGTTAAATCATCAAATTATATTTTTATCCTTATAAAAAGTATTAAATACTTATTCTAACACACTCCATTATGTCATGGTTTAAGTCTCGTACCCACAATATATATGGTATAGTTGAAATGTCATCAATACACACACATGCGTGTTATATATATGTAGTGATTCATAATGATTATACATATTTATGGGGTATGTGTGATGTTTTGATATATGCATACAATGCTTAATGATCAAATCAGGGCATTTAGGACATTTATCACCTCAAACATTTATCATTTCTTTGTGTTGGGAACATTCCAAATCTTCTGCCAAATTTGAAACATATAATAAACTATTGTTAACTACAGTTACTACACTGTGCTACCAAATACTGGAATTATTCCTTCTATCTGTATGTTTTATCCATTAACCAACCTCTCTTCATTCCCTGACCCTTCCCTTTCTCTGATAACCATAATTCTACCCTCTACCTCCATGAGATCAACTTTTTAAGCTCCCACATATGAGTGAGAACATGCAATATTTGTCTTTCTGTGCCTGGCTTATTTCACCTAACATAATGACCTACAGTTCCAACCATGTTCCTGCAATGATAAGATTTCATTCTTTTTTTGTGGCTGAATAGTATGCCATTGTGTATATATATCACATTTTCTTTGTCTATTCATCCATTGATGAACACTTAGGTTGGTTCCACATCTTGGCTATTGTGAATAGTGCTGCAATAACTATAGGGGTTCAGGTATCTGTTGATATACTGATTTCCTTTCCTTTAAATAAATACCCAGTGGTGGGATTGCTGCATAGTACTGCTGTTCTATTTTTAGTTTTTTGAGAAGACTCCATGGTTTTTTCCATAATGGCTGTACTATTATAATTTACATTCCCAACAGTGTATGAATATCCTTTTCTCTGCATCCTTGTCAGCATTTCTTATTTCCTGTCTTTTTGACAATAGACATTCTAACTGGGGCAAGATGCTATCTTGTGGTTTTGATTGGCATTTTCCTGATGATAGTGACATTGAATATTTTTTTCATATACTTGTTGGTCATTTATGTTTTCTTTTGAGAAATGTCTATTCAAATCCTTTGCCCATTTTAAATGGAATTGTTTGGGTTTCTCTTTTTTTTTTTTTGCTGTTCAACATCTATATTATTACTAACCATTACTCTAATGTGTTTCTACATTCTTGGTTAACAGAATTATCCAGACTTTTCTCATTTCATCATACAACCTTTATTCTACTATGTGTTGGGCAGAGCAGTGGGTGCTGGTGAAATATAGATAAATAAAATTGCAACCAGGCGCGGTGGCTCACGCCTCTAATCCCAGCACTTTGGGAGGCTGAGGCAGGCAGATCACCTGAGGTCGGGAGTTCCAGACCAGCCTGACCAACATGGAGAAACCCCATCTCTACTAAAAAAAAAAAAAAAATAGAAAAATTAGCCGGGCATGGGGGCACATGCCTGTAATCCCAGCTATTCGGGAGGCAGAGGCAGGAGAATCGCTTGAATCTGGGAGGCAGAGGTTGTGGCGAGCTGAGATCACGCCACTGCACTCCAGTCTGGGCAACAAGAGTGAAACTCCGTCTCAAAAAAAAAAAAAAAAAAAGATTGCACTTTTGTCTTCAAGACACTCAACATCTAATTAGGCAGAAGTTGGATAAATGTTGATGGCTATTATTTGATAGATTTGAACTATGATATATTGTACTGACAGAAAAATAAATGAGTGCCTGAATGATGCTATTTGTTCTACAAATTTTCTTCAAGAGCTTATTAATCATGTCATCTTTGCCACCTGACCCCAGCCTTTAGGACATTCCTGACATAGCCATCAAGGTGTTCATGGTCTCTTCTACCCTAATGTCAATGTCCTTTTTTGCTAAGCCAGTAGTCTCACTGTTTCTTGACTTCTACTCCTAGAGATTTGGTATCCTACATGCTACTCATATGGCTCCCTTTGAACTTAGTATTCCCTCGTATTGCACAGTAAGAGATGAGTCTGGTTCGATGGTTGTGAATGTTCTCCAGGAACATTCAATTTGAGGATAAAAAGAAGTATCAAATTCTGAATCAAACTGTTCTCAACTGTCTCTGAAGGGAAAATCTCATGGTTGTACTCTTAGGCTGTAACTCAAATGAATGATTTTAGCTCTATTTGGGTACTAAATGACTCTTTTTAAATTAATCTATCGTATTAAGACTATATTTTATTACAGTTATTTGTTTATGCATCTATCACTCCTATTTAGACCAAGATTTGCAAGTGTAGAAACAGTGTTGGTATGATACAATATGTGAGAAAAAGTTTTAGCATTTTCATAATTTC